>NC_052020.1:31544969-31814969 GCF_015832195.1 Motacilla alba alba
ACAATAAAAATAAATCAAAAGTCAGAAGTTTTAGGCATCATCACTGCTCAAGATTATTCTCCAATTTTTGAATGGAATCCTGATGCAATTGTTCCAAAAATCCTTATTCACACAACTATAGGACTTCCTAATATAGGAAACTATTGCCAGGTAAGATGTAACAGCATTCTGCCTCATTTACTGTAGTGTAAATGACTCCTTTAGTAACAACACTCTTAATAAATCTATCCATGTCACTTAGTCTAAGGATAAGTATACAACATCTAAGAGCTAGGTTAAAAAGTGCTGGGAAAAATACTTGCCAACAGTCCAGGAACCTTTCTGTGCAATTACATGCCAGCTAGTTTTCACACTCAATTCAAATTGCTTTATTTTTGAAAAATTCTGCTGGACAAAATATACTTGGTCAGTAAAACAACTAGGGACATTATTGTGTGGAAAGGGCTAGACCAGCCTATCTAGAATAAAATTAACATGAAATTCAAACCAACAGGGAGCATATATCTTAATATCTCTTTAATCTCTTAAAAAGTTTTTGTAAGCTATTGCAAAGTTATGTCTTGGCACTTCTCTGTTTCAGCCAGAACTGAAACTGGAAATGCCAAAATACTGTTCTTGTACTACAGCTGTCCTGAATGAAACAAGGAAGCACTACAAAGTCACAGTACAGACTTTTTTTAGGAAATTGCCATCTCATTTCCCAGCTGAAGAAGTCTGGATGAAATCAGGTAAACTCTGGAAACTGCTAAACTTCTGGATGTATGTCTGAACTGAACCACCAGTCCTTTGTGACTCATCCATTCCCGAAATCCACATTTTGTGGAGATGAGTATAAATAAAATAGTTTTACTTTGAGAAAGAAAGAAGGAAACACAACATGCTACACAAATCAGAGGTTTGCCTGCATTATCCCAAAAATTAGAACTGTACTGTACATTCAATTGTACTGATCATAGTGATTTAAATAAGGGGTACTTCTCTCAAGTCACTGGAGATAAACTGGTTTGTCTGAGAGAAGATTTCTGCCACAACTGTTCATGACATGTAGACGGAAGCTGCAGACATACTGAGTCTTATTAATCCAGGATATAAACTTCCATTGTTTCGATGATATTTCATTAGGAATAATGTTGATCAACTAATCCTAGTTTGGTTATCTTTCCCTTTAATAACTGGTTTTTTGATGTTGTAATGACACAATTCATAATGGTGGCTCTGTTGAAATGGTGCTTATAGTCACGGTGGCTTAGCCTCTCTCAACCATATCTGTTGTTTATCTATGAAGAAAAGCCTGCCTTACAAATCTAATATGGGTACTATGTAATTTAGGGCTTGAAAATGAAAGTTGTGACCTGGTTTTTCTCTTTAAAAAACAGATGTGCTGAAGATTGTTATGCACTCTTGCTAAAAAGTTTTAAGCTTTTTATGAAGCTTTAACAAATTTTTTTGTTCTTTCCATCAGCTTGATGTCTGAAAATGAACCAACACTATGAATAAGGTGTTCCTTTTTCTTTAGAAACTTAGTTTATAATTTAATACTAGTTGGATTACTTAAATCAGCAACTGCCTCTATATTAATTTTCTGAAGCAAAATGGTAAACTAATTTCTTTTATGTGCATAACATAGGAATATGGAAAAATACATCACTTATTTACTTCGTTTACAAAGTTACAGGGGGTAGGAACTTTCAAGGGACTGGATTGAAATGACATAAAAGTCAGGAAATGACCCCTGCGATGGGATTCCAGAGGCGGCAGATTACAGACAATGTCCTCTCACAGCTTCTGTAACTTTGGAACATACCATCCCAGAACACAGTTGGGGTAGGGGAACCAGCCACCTGAGCCCCAATGAGCAATAGTTTCGTGAAGTACGGTCCCAAAGAATCCGTCTGTATGCAAAGAGGGGGAAACAAAAGCGAGTCACAGCTGTCTTTCAGCACTCACGCCAGTGCTAAAAAGGAAGTCTTCATCCCACTGGACTAATTCAGGATGCCAAACGGGTGTCCTTGGGGAGTTTTGTTCAGGCAGCGAATCCTGTGTCGGTCAGATAGCGTGCTCCAGCCAAGCTCGCCGCGGCCAGAGAGCGGTGCGGAAGGGAAGCTGCTCTCCACGCTGAATGGCGCCTTTGTTCACCCTGCCGCAGCAGTTACATTCTGCAGGCCCTGCAGATACAACAGCGGCTGTATGAGAGTGGAATGGAAATGAGATGTTGGCTCCCCCCAAAAAGTTCTGCTTCTTTCCATTAAAACTGCAAAGGAATTCTGGCAACTGGAAAGTAACCCTTCCAATCGAGCAATATTTTCCTGCCTCTAAAAGCCAAAGGAGCCAAAAGTGAAAAAACTTCATAAAGTGAAGCTAAAATACAGCCTAGATGGGCATATTATAGGTTGAACATTTTATAGGTTGGTTACCTTCCAAAACAGAACCAAGGCTTGCTGGTAAATTAAAGACAAAAATCATACAGTGGCTGCAAACCACCTGTAAATCCATACATTCACCTAAGCCCTTAAAAACAGTACAACTGCAATGCACCCAGGACTGATCTGTTTGCTAAACAGGTTCTTTAGTATGTACTACTCGCAAAGGTAGATAGTTCAGCCCTTGACCTGTGCACCTTTTCCAGTGTTTATCCAGGCCAAAATCCCTGTCTCCCTGTCTGTTAAGAAAGAAGGCCATTTTAAAATGACCACAGATTGAGTTCTTCCATGTAGGGGTAAACTGCCAGCAAGCTATGGGATGCCATATTATCTTTTCTAACTAGAGGAAGGGAGTCTCCTTCTTTGGCTACTGTCTAGTGGGAATCAGCCTATTAATAGAGAACTCTCTACTCTGTTTCCATAATTAATTTTAGAAAAGCAACACAGAGAGATTTTTCCTTAATTGTCTGCTTCCATATAAACTTTGCTTATATTTAAAGCTTACATAAAGGTATAAAAATATCTATATCTATATCTATATATATACATATCAAATATCAACATTTCTTTAAAATAAGGCTGTGGGGCAGTCTTCTCAGACAAAGCAGAGCTGTATAGCAAATGTGAAGCAGGAACTGTATAATATATTGCAACTGAACTATGTTTCTACTTGTGACCTAATTTGCATTTCTATCCAATTTTATGAAATGAAAGGGCAGTTTGTTTGCAGTAGCAGAGCTATTTGCTATTGTGATCATTGGTTTGCTTATCATTTAGCTGCGATTTGCTCGATTCTAATGAGTTCTGAAGTTCTAAGACTCCCAGTAGTTTTTTGACTCACAGTAGGCCCTACAGCCTGTATGATTTCTTTTCTAATACTGTTAGTTAACAGAACTCATGAAAGAAAAACCCTTACAGTCATGTGGAAAATCTTACAATTTGATTTTGGAAATGCTTCTGTTACCAGCCCTTTTTCAAACAAGAAGTCCCATTGGTGTAAATAAATACAGGATGTAGGACAGATAGAACTCTTTGTTTGTAACAGCTCACTCATAGGCTCCATCTGTGTGTTTTTTTTCAGGGAAATAAAGGCAAAATAAGAACCTCTTCTATTCCTTGGTATGGCCTAAGTATTTCATGAGAGCAAGCATGACTACAGGAGCAGTTCATCTTTGCAACATTTAAGTAGCATGTTGATCAAAGCAATGGCATTCATCACCTTCAAGGAGGTGCTCAGCTGCTGAAAAGGTCAGGTCATAAATATTTAACTGTTCATGAACACAAAACAACCAAAAATATGCTATTATGTACCTTCAGGAAATACTATTAAAATGAATGCTCTTACTTAGAGGTGAATGGAGTGCTTGAGGGGAAATTTTTCTGCCCACTAGATATCAGCATTGTCAGTGAATGTGAATGAAGAATTTGAACCAGGGATGGCAGCATTTCCAATGAGGTTTTCTGAAGGCTTAAAGCTATAATTGAAAAGAGAGTTTATTCAAACATAACTGCTGTGCTAGATGCTGAACCTTGAAAATCTGGAACACAGCAATAAAAAAAGTATGTTGAAACAAATCCTCTGAAGTAGTGATCAATCAGCTCCAGTTTCAGGACATTTGTTCATACCCATCCCTAGGAAATATTAACATCCTGAGCTACGTAAATATTGTGGCTATACAAAGATAGCCGTTAAACTGAAATGAAAAAATAGGGAAATGGTAAATATCCATTTTTAAGAGTACATCTAGTCATTCTTTCAACTTAAGTTAAAAGTTAAACATTTGTAGCTCTCAAAGATACGTAAAGATAAAGTATAACCTGATAGAATAAAACAAAGCATTCTTCTTAAACTGGTGCAATCAGTAACACACATTCAAGATAACATCTGCTACAGTATCTAAGACAGATAGTTTTTTAAAAGTTAAAAGCTTTATTTGCTTATTAACTTGTGGGTGCTTTTCTACACTTGTTATTTACCTAGAGGCTAGGAAAGTAGAACAAAGCCAAGCCTTTATTTGCTTAGCAACCTATCGAGCAATTGCAGAGAATTATTTTCAAGTAGGTCCAATGGCAGCTCTTTTGAATTGCATGTTGAGTTTTTGTTTACCTTGCTGCTACAGCAATAATAGCAAGGTGGGATCATACTCGCTCAGTAGGTAGGACCCTAAAATTCTGAATGCTTTATTGTTTACCAAGTCACCAGACACATGAGTGCTGGGTTGGCCCGTGTTTACCCAAATCCTGGTCCACTGACAACTAGGTGTGGCTTTACTGGACTGTTACTCATACAGCTTTGACAGAGAAGCTCAGCTTCTTAGCTGCAGTGCTTTAAGGAAATTATGGAGACAAGCAGGGATGAATTAATATATTTATGACAAGACATATTAATTGGGAATGTTTTGATTATAGTAACACAATGACCAAGGGCCGGAAATTAACATTCTGTAACAAAGAAATAAAAATATATTTGGGCTATCTTTGTGGGCAGTTCCCTTATATAAAGGGAACATCTGCTTATCAAAGGCAATGTGCTGCTTCTAATTAAACCATCATCTTGCTTAATGCTAAATTTGTAACTAGGGATGCAGATCACACCCTTAAACAGATGAACTTTAAAACTTCTCTCTCCAGTCTGCTATATCGTCCGAGAAAAAAACCCAGAGTTTCCTGTGTCATGTTTTGAATAGGTGTTGTCTCCTAATTACACTTGTAAGACTGAGAGAGACATTATGTAATGCAGTTCTTGCTGCAACGTACATTTAAAATTGCAGCTTAATTACTTAAGGGAAAATTTGATTGAGTAGGAGTTTAGCTGCTGTGAACTTTAAACAAGGAAATTTGTCATATTGTTTACAATGACAAGAATTTTCAAATACTTTGAGGAATAATGAACAATTTGAAGTACCATGTAGTATTAGTTATGATCATAAGGCCTGAGTCTTGGAAGTAAGTTATTACAGCTCTGAATGTCTCATGTCTTTCAGCTAAAATAATTTCATTGCACAGCTGGTCTATTCCAAAGGAATTATGACATTTACAAGGAAAAGGAAAGTTTGTTTTTAATAATTATAATCTAAAGCAACAAATAATGACATAATTTTTTTTTTTTAATTCCCATTGTGCCTATTCATTGTGATGGGGAAAAAAGGAATCTCTGCTCTGTTTCCTAGCAGACAGGTGTGATGTTTGAAAAGATTTTAGAAGGAATGTTTTGGCAAACCTGGTATAAAGTGGCTACAGTAAACAATTCTCTTTTGCCTCTCCCTTCCTTCACTATGAGAAATATCCTGTATAGTCAAATCTACAATAACAAAGAAGGTTGCAATACAGAACATATCTTAAGGGCACTACACATCCAAGAATAATTTCAAGATGTTGGTAAAGTCATTAATTTTAACAGTGTGATGTCTTGATCTACAGCTATCGCAGCCTGGTTTGCAGGCTGCCTGCTTAAAATCCTACTTAAGCAACTATGAGCTTCTCCCCACACCTGTCTCCTATTTTAAGATAACACATCTTAAAACATGTTATGTTAAAGCAACAGCCACGTGGAAACCTATCACTGCCTCTTGGGATGGGGCTGCAGCTTGTAGTTACAACATCCAAGCAATACACATAATACATCCTCCTGAAAGGATCAGCCTTTGGGATCACAAGAAACCATTAGCTTTTTTTTTTGTTTTATATGTGTCCATAGCCATGGTGAACAAGATACCATTTTCTGTCCCAGCTGAATCTGAATTTATGTACTTTCTACATTTGGATGTTTTTTGTTTGATTGTTTCAAGAAACCCTAATCTGATACATTTAAAGAACAGCTCATAGTATTCAGATTATTTTTAAACTGTCTGAAGGGGATAGAAATAGACTGCTCAACTACCAGGTATGAATAATCTTAACTACTGACTCCAGAAACCTTTTCTCAATAGCCACTCTGGTGGTCACAGTCCATGCTTCATCGAACCTCACAGGCTTATTTAAAACCAGATTTTTTTTTATACTCTGGGATAGCTACCTGGAATAATAAAATCTCTCCTATTCTTGTATTAAATTTAAAAATCACAACTTTTTTTTTTTTTTCAGTTCAAAAGAAGAATTTTTTTTTGGACACAGTTTACAATTTGGAAGTTGGGTTACTGTTCTTCTATAAATACACTCTCCTTCTATAAATTAAAGAGGCATAGTAATAATAAATAGAGAAACTTTCCATTGTCAGGGATTAAGGCCAAAGTAATTGGTTTCTTCTGTGAGTACACTGACAATTAATTACTATGAATGCTTGCATGCATGAAGTACTGGCCCCCACTGCTGAAGAAAGGAAGATGCCTTGTAGTAGAATTTGAAGTTAATCATGGACAATTTAGTTTTGTACAAACCAGTACATTAGTATTACCTTTTTGCCTCTTTGAGTGCTTCAAGACAGCATTTTTGTTACAACTAACTCCCCACTATTGAATATTTTTGTATTCTAATACTCCCAGGTTGCTCATTTGATGACTTTGATTAGGGACAACTTACTGCTTCACATTTCATCATCCCAAGAAATCTGTATTCCTTGTTATGTTAGGTCTTTTAACTGGTCTACTTTTGCATTCAGAACACTTTTTTTTTATGACATGCTGTTCAGAAATTGCTAAGAACCAAGGAACTGAACGATGTTTGCTTCATTAACTGACTCAGTTTTTGCTAGCAATATTGTATAATTTGAATCTCTGCACAATATAACAACCCATTCTCTATGGCTCATGCCAGAGTTTTATAAAGGTGCTGCTCCTCACAGATTAAGCATACAGGTATTTATTGAATACCTTGTAAAGGAGAATTCACAAGGATGCAAACATTAAATTTAGGATACAAATTTATGCCATTTAATTATTTCTAGAAATATGTAACAGTGACTCAAAATTGATAAATACCCACCTATTCACTTTTGTCATAAAAGGAGATGTTGCCTTTGTTCCATTGATCAGCAAACATCCTTTGGAAAGTGAGATTTGGATGGAGTAAAAGATGAAAAAATACACTGGAGCACTGAACTTATAAATCTCGCACTGTTCAGGAATTGGGCAAGCAATTAGTAATATTGAAAGTGATAGCATTGATAGCACAGTTTAGGGAAGGCTTCTTATAAGTAAAGCCTGTATATGAATTTTCCAAGGTGCAAAATGGTAACTTGATCCCATAATATAAATTTCCTAGTATTCATTGTCTTAATGATAGTCTCATTATTTTTCGAAGAGCATAAAATATACGTAATTTGTGTCATGATTATTAAGCTGAACAGCAAAGGTGGGGTTAGCAGATACATGATCACAAAAGACATGTCAAATTCATGACTTGGTTCACAAATATGAGTCCAAAACCAGTAACTTTTCCTTCCTCTTTCCATTTTGTCCATACTTCCGTTTCCATAGGAAAGAAATACAGGTGTATATGCTAGAAACTTCAGCACATTCCAGCCTTTGATCTGAATAGCTTCAGGACCAGGACTGTTGAGGAAGCTTTGGAGCATACTTCAGGCTAGACATAGACAAAGAAAGGCTCCAACCAGTTCAACAGCAATTGAGATTATTTTATTTTTTTTTCTGGGAGGAAGGGAAGAAGGACTCATGGGGAGATAGTTAAGCACAGTACACTGTGGAAATGCACAAATACAAAAAGCCGCACCAAGGAAACTGATGGCTAGATCCTTATTATGGTTTTTTTTACACCAAGATGAAGAGAACAAAAAAACCATGGGAAAAGACAGTGAACATTCTCAATAGACTGACAGTACATCAACTGTTTGCATGAAGAACACCCCTCCTCCCCCATCACCCTTTTTGATAATCTGTAAGTGATATTATTGATTTAACTCCTAGAAAAACAAGCTGCACATAAATTACCCCCTAAAATTCAACAGATAAAATTCATGAACAAAAATTATTTGCTGCAAGCTGAAATCCTAATTTGGAGGAACACTTAGTGTTGATGGTGCAAGGGAAACACATACTGAAACACATACTGAAACACATACTGAAAGATACACTGAAAAACATGTTAATGAATAAGCTTTCCATAAATATGTTCTCACAGCATTAAAGACAGAGTTGAAAAAAGATAAATCAAAAGCAACAGATGGCCAAACAATCTCACGTGAGAAAAGGAAACAGCATATTCAAAGCAGACAGCAATTCACTTGAAAACATGATAATTGCTTTTCAAAGCTCAGACTTGGACATTAGGAAATTACTGGTATCTGCTACCAATCCTCTATCTGATGCTAGAAATAAATGAATTAATATAAAGCGTAACCAAAGCAAGCATAACAAGAGAAAGAGTAGAACAGCTTCATTAAAAGTCTCCCATGCTTTTTGTATTCTTGATGGAATGAGTCTGGATCAGAGAGGGAAGAGTGCTCATGACACATCTGGATAATATGAAACATTTGTTTGGCATTTAGTACTGTTTAAAGGTACAGAAAGCCATGGAACTTGGGCTGTGTTTGATATTTACTGGAAAAAGAGACGCAAGACCTCACATCAGATTTGCTTCAGGAATGTAGCAGTAGATCAAAAAACCCAGCAGTGGTGAGAAGCCTCACCAAATAATTATTTAAAGAATTAAAAAAGAATATAAACAGAGAGTACAGGACAGTTTTATACACAGGAAGTAAGTTTCTATGTAACGTGCTTTAAGCTAACTAAAAACAGTTTTGAGGGATTCAAAATCCACATGCACAAGCTTTTGCTATCTACTGCTGCACATATTCCCATGTTTGAAATTAAGCGTAAGTCACACTTAGAGCATGGTGCTAATAACTCCCACAGTTGTGGGTTTGAACCCTGTACAGGCCATTCATTTAAGAGTTGGACTCGATGATCCTTGTAGTCCATTCCAACTGAGAATATTCTGTGATTCTGTAATCCATGTGTACTCTCTTGAAAATGAAAGACCTTACCCAGTTGTCATGGTTTGACGCTGGCCCAATGCCAGTGCCCCCATGAAAACCCATCTTCCCCTGGTGTCCGCTGTGAGATGTGATCAGAGACAGAGCAAAGCAGGCCTCCACTTGTAAACAAGAAAAAAACTTTATTATCACATAACTACAATAAAATTAACACACAGAGCAGAATGGAAACCTTTCAAACATTTCTCCTCCCCCCACTCAATTCTCACAGAATAACACAAAACCTTAGTTCTTTATCCAGTCCATCACTCTTTGAATAATCAACACAGTCCATCTCCACCCTTCCGACAATCACCTCTCATTTCATCAAGGAGAGAAGGAGCCCTCCTTGTGCTACCACAGGTAAATCCCCGTCACTCAGCAACTACACGTCGTGACTTCTTCCTTCCATGTTCAGTGCTCTCACCACTGCACATGGACCAGAGCTGCTTTTAGGGTTTCCCCTTTCAAGGATGCCTTGCCCAGTTCCAGAAGAGAACGACAGTCTCTCACCTTTTCGGGACACCAGTCCCCCCCAATATTTCACCCCCTGGGGCCGAGGGGTCTCACCAGCACTTCATCACCTGTCGTCTCCGCTCACATCACTCCTTTGGCGCCGCCTCCCCCTAAAATGCAGTCTCTGTATTACAGGAAAGGTTCTATCCATGGCTATACAAGAAAAGTCCAGCCAAAAGCCACTCCATCATCTCCTCCACCTAGGATTTTCTCAACTTCTCCCAGTCCTTCTTCACTTGCACAACTCTGCATCACACTTGCGCATTTCCTCTTATCCGTTTCTCTCCTCCCTCAACTCCCGGAGGATCAGCATTTGCAAGGTTTTCCATCGTCTCACAGAAGGGTTAAAATCACAGTCTCTGCTCATCTTGAACTCCCATGCTAGCTCCGCCGGCTCCGCTGGGCACTCTACCCATTGCCCCCCCACTTCTCTTCCTCGGCCAGGCCAGTGCTATCGAATTTCAAGGTAGCACTGGCACCTCTCTCTCTCTCTCTCTCCCTTTTGAGAAAGGGGGGCTGCCCACTGCCTCTCCGAGTTCTTCCACCCTTCCGTCTCTGTGGGGAACTCACTCTTATCCAAGCCATCGCCTCCCGTCTCTACCCAAGGCTCTGGCCCACCTCCCTCGGCCGCATGGCTTTCCCCTCCCCCGCCCAGCCCGAAGCTGGGCAGGGGAGGTCTGAACTCTTCTCCGACCGGAACCAAGAGAGAAGGTTCCCCTGGGAGTTCTTCGCTTTTAACCCCTGTGTTCTCAGAGGCGTATCCATATCCTCAATGGTCAAACCAGGTGTCAATATCCATATCTGAGCACCTATTGGTTTGACCACCACCACCTCCCAAAAACTCATTTCCTCTCAAACCACGACACCAGTCTATGAGAAAGAGTCGGATGAGGCAAGGCTCACACGCAAAAACCAGTATGATGTCTTCGGAGTCAGAGAGCATTGACTGGACTGTACGGCCTTCCTGTTTTGGTATGGTGTTTTTCGTGGGGGGTTTGTTTCTTCCTGAAAATTTTTTTTAGTTTTATTTTGCTTAGGTTTTGAACTATAAATTTTTTAGATCTTTTGTAGGCCAAAGAAATGTTTATGCAAAGGGAGTAGAGTCCATACTTTAGAGTCTGGGCAATAGGAGTTATCTCTTCTAGAAATGGTAGACATTGCCATGATTTCAGTATGTCTGTAGAGGTCTGACAAATGACTAAATGTATACTTTTATTAGCTATTATCAGCAGATATGAAGCTGATTCCACACAATTATCACAAAGCAAAAACTCTATTTCATTATGCACTTATGCAAGAGCTCTAATAGGAATTTGGAGGCAATCTTTGCAGCGATATACACAAGTTATGGATAACTCAAGCAAAAATAAATTTCACTATTGTGGTAGGTGACTACATTTTCAGTACCAACAGAAGCCTAAAGCTTAGAAGTGCAACTCTGTCCATTCCTTTCAAAGAAATACATTTCTATGTTTTAGTAAAAGACTGAGATATACAAAAAAGTATGAGCTTAAAATGTGCTAACCAGTGTATCAGTGCTGAAAATGCAAATGTTCAAACACTCAGAACACAAATTGCTATAAACTGTCCTCTAGTGTATTGAATATGCTATTATGATGGGATAATATGGTACCATGTATTTATAGTTTTTGATACAGCTAAACAATAAAATTTTTTAGTCCTTTATTTCTTATAATACAAAAACATTTTTAGCATGATACTTGTTGTTAATGTCAAAATTACCACTGAGCAACAACTCAGCCAAAATTAATACAACTAAGAAATCCTGCCAGCTGATCTCTTGAAAATGCAGCTCCAAATTTTGTACGTCAGGTGGATGCATCAACTAATGCATCAACTAATGCATCAACTATTTTTATAACCTTTATTTATTGACTAACACAATGATTATAGTAGGTGAAGATTTTCAGTAATGCTAGTAGTTACAACTAGGATGAGTTTGAAGTGAATCTGAAAATAAATAAAAGTCTAAAATGTACTTGGCTGTATTGAACTCTGTTCTTCAAAACCACAAATGAACGATAAAGTGGGTCTAAACTCAGGTATCCATTATAGTTAACACAGTCCCCCAAAATATTCTATTTAATTTCCAGAAAGCAGTACACATTTCTCATATCAACACTTGATACTTAAATGTTAACCATGTGTTATCTGAAACTTGAAGCTGGTGAATCTCTTCTTTGGGTTTATATTTACTACAAATGACTCTGAGAAGGATTAATCATGATATTTTTAAAAATTATACTTTAAAAATACAGTTCTTTCAAGTACATTAAACTTTGAAGAGGTACATATGTAGTCAACAAGCTGCCTCTGCTCATGGTAGGGACGGTAAAGGAAGAGATGGCGATTCATTCCACCTATGCTAGACACTTAGGATAGGATGAATCACCCTTTGGGAGTCTATACCTCTCTTCATTTATGACAGAACTGAGGATGACTTGTTTAGACTCAATGCCTAAATTTAGATTTCTAAAATTAGATAGGATGCATTCTACTTTCATTCAGTTATTTAATTAATCTATTTAAAAGAATGACCTATTAGTTATACTCGAAAAAAGAAATGGTGCAATTTGTTGAAAACTGTGCTAATACTGTCCCGCCTAGAACAGTCTGGAGTTTAAGTTATATGTGGGTGAAATAAAGTATCATTGCCATTTTACATAGAGTTAATTCAGGATGCAGAAAGACACTGTGAATCACTCTAACTTGCACTTAAACCTTGTGTCAGAGCAAAAAGACAGTGATAGCCTGTTAGGCAGCACAAAAAACATTAGTCAGCTCTTCAAGAGCGCCCTTTTATTTCAGTTCACAAATACATTTAATACACAAGGTAAAAGTTCTGTTCTATTATAAACATACTTGCAGTGGCTTGGACCAAAGATATCTAAGTGATAAATGATCTCTCAGCATTCATTGAAACAGCTACAGTCAGCCTAAGATCTTGATCCCCTACCAGAATGCTAGAAGTCAGGTGACAACATGTTGCATTTCCAGAACCAAAAATCCCTAGAGACTAGTCTCTAATTATTCCAAAGCTACCTGTGTCAAAAAAACCACCCCAAAACCAAAACTTTTACATTTTCATGGTTTTGGAACACACAGTATTATGATTTCAGATTTGAAAGAACAGAGTTATCTTACTGTGTTTTACATTTTACATTTGGCAATGGATAGATGTTATTATTAGAGCAATTTAACACTGAGAAAATGCCCTCCTGAATCTTATTCATTACCCCTTGAGAATATGTCAGGTAAATTCATAACATAATAAAGTCCTATAGAACAAGACTATAGCTATTAAAGCAATAATCTTTGTTGGAATACTTTTGGAAATAGTCCAAATTACCCAATTTTAACAAGTATTTTGTGCTTTTAAGGATCACTGCTCCAGTTATTAATACAGAACAATGTTAAGGCAACAAATTAAATCAAGGTTTTGATATCAAATGAAGGAAGGCCTTTTGGGTCAAATGGGAGATCTATGACAAATCTTAAAAGTACTGTACTGCCATAACCCCACTCCAGACAGATTATAATTTGTAATACCTGTCCCATTCCTTCATTTTTTCGTGTGTGTATACATATAAGTTTGCGCTTAAGTGTACATACGCATGTACATAAATGGATGAGATTTATGCCAAATGTAGATGCAATTCCAAGCTCAGTTAGTAACTGCTCTAAGCAGAGAAGAGTTTGACTCCTTTCAGGACAGGAGAGAAGAGTGCCAGGAAGTTTCCTGTTATTATATATAGAAAATATTTTCCACATTTGTGGAATATTCAACTTAATATAGGTAATTAACATGTGTATGAGACATTTTGGCCTTACTCATCTGCATCTTTAATTTGGTCTGCTGCACACCATAATAAGAAAGCTGCTGCATGTGAATAGTCATAAAAATGAAATGTTTTCCTCTTAAAACATGCAATTTTTCAACCTCGTCTGTTTAATTTTAATCCTTGAATTGTTCACAGTAAGCATAATTTGTGTGGATTATGAAAATACCATCATATGGAAATACTGCATGAATGCCTGATTTTAAGAGCAAAAGGTGATGGTCAGAGATTTTTATGGGGGCTGCATTATATTAGATGATAACACTTCTCTGTTGGTTAGTGTAATGTTAGAAATACATTATGAGCTGAATTTCTCTGTGAAAATCCACATTATTTTTTCATCTTTAATATCCAGACCCTTTTCTACCAGCATGAGAGACAATTTGCTTAAACCAAGAGTAGCAGCATGACAATGGCATGGTGTATGTTTCCAATCTGAATCTTTTCTTTGGATTGTCTATGAATATCCAAATATTCAGAATGGATAAGGTAGATAGAAGAGTTGTAATTTGGCAGACTTCTTGAATAAACCACTGAATCTTTTGCAGAGTGGCATTAAAACACATTTACAAAGGAGCCACAGCCAATCTTTTGGCAAATCTATTACGTGTCACTAAAACCCCTATCTTGAAGACCATCTGATAACAATGAGCTTGGTCAAGAAGGCCTACTATTACTCAAAAACTGGATAGAACACATTAATTACAGTGACAGATGGCTGTAATCATAATAGGCCTCTATTTGTGCCTGAGTATGCTAGTAGTCCTTATCCTAACTTGGCATTCATTCTTTACTTTGCTACATAGTAAAGATATAGTCTCCCATTTCTTTGTAACAAAGTGATATAGTTTCCCATTTCTTTGTTCTTCTTTCAACTTTTTTTTTTTGCTGCATCTTTATTACCACACACAGCTGGTTTTCCTACAGAGATGCCACAAATATTCTGTGTATTTTTCTAGCCTCATGATCTTTGTACTCAAAATAAAACAGAATAAACATCTGTACTTTCAAAGATACAGTGATATTTCTTGTTCAAGTCAAACATGGAGATGTAGGATCTTCTCTCTACCTCTTTTAGTCTTGAATTATCTTAAGCATGGGTCTTAATTTTTTTAACATTACTGATATCTTAATGTATGAAATTGTATATTTGAATAAAATATTATTTCTTATGTTTTTGTTCCAAATATTCTCACAATGCGGTAGCAATTTTACATTTCAGAATAGACCATCTGTTTCTCTTCTTTTGCTTGGAGGGTCCAGTTTATAGTACACATATGAAAACTGTAAAGCCATCTTTGTACCAATAAGACTTTGATATCTTGACAGACTCTGAGACACCGTTCCTTGTCAATTTGTCCTTGCTTTCATGAACACTCAATGCACAGTAAGCAATATCTTTCAGATTCCAGTAAAATGTTTCTCTTCTCAAATGTTACCAACAGAACTATTCTAGATCATCCATCAAAAGCAATTTTTCCATGTGTCAAACATGGAAGGTGCCAGTGAGAACGAGCAATCCTAGATAAACTCTTCACTTTAGGTTAAAGCAGTCTGCGAAACTGCGAAGGATCCACTTACTGGTGACACTAGCTGGGTTATCAAATTTCACCAAAATGTGGGTATATATATATATATATATATATATATATATATGACTGTATTGGAAGAAATTAATTCACCAGTGATCAAGTAAGTGATGAGGTGATGAATTTCCAACAGAATACAGTTATCCAGGATGAACTGAACAGAAAAAGAACAATTTTTTCACCTTGTCTCTTCTCTTCCTAGTGTATACAGTGCATAGTGAATTCATATTGGTTCAGTTTTGGCAGATTTGAATGTTCTGAGGTCTACACAGTTTCCTTAGGAACCTGGACTGCTGAAACCCCTTGCACACTTACCACGAACAGAGAGGAACCCGTATTCCACTCCAAATTAGCGATCCCTTTTTGACTACTATTTGCAGTGCAAATATTGCAATACCAATTTGACAGTGGTATCTAGGGATTTATAACTTCTGCAACCAAACTTTAAGCTTCACTGTTGGATCTTCTTTCATTCTTCTCTGTCTGCAATGGCAAACTGCAGCATTTTTCTTCCAAAAGATCCATTTAAATAAATAAAATGTTAAAAAAAATTAATGAATGATTAAATATTTCCTTTGTGCTGAGATTTCTGAAATCAGAAGTGCACACAAATTTTACATTGTATCCTTGTTATGCTCTATACCTAGCTCTTAATTGCTCTTAGAGCCTTTTTGGGCCACATCTGATTGCTCTGTTTGCCCATGCAGAGTATACTGTCGGATATATACTGTCGGAACCCAGGACTCTCCTCTGGGTGTCCTGGATGGCCAGAGCCGCTGGCAGGGGGCTCTGAGACCCTGGCATGCAGCCAAAGACACTCTTGGGGTTTTGATCTTAGCCCGTGGAGCAAGTTACTAACTCTGTATGAAGAATTACAAGCCACACACACACAAGTTTAGATAGTATAGTAGAAGTAGTCACGAAGTAAAGGGTAGGATTTCTGAGTGCTGTACAGGGGGGTTTTAAGCCTTGTACGCAGGGGTCCAGGTTTTGTACATGGGGGTCAGGAGTTCTAAGATGGAGGGACTTGGGTGTGCCCTGTCCTCTTTCTTTCTCCTTCCTAGCCTCCATGTCTTTGGTGGTGTTGGCACTCACAGATTGGTTTAGAGTAGAAAGTCACCATTCAATATAGATAGTAGGTATTGGAGAGAAAGCATAAACATGTAGTACGTAATATATGATATAAAAGATGGCACCAGCCCCTGGGAGGGCAGAGAGTGCCTTTGTCTGAGCTGCTGAACGGGCCACAGCAGTTCAGGAGAAGAATCTTGTAGATAACCAACAATAAACAACCTTGAGAACAGACAACAGAAGACTACTGAGTCTTTCTTCGAAGGCACGGGCTGGAGGAGGGACTTTTCCATCTTTCGGGGTCATCCCAATCCGGGGGTGAAACCCAACAATATACCTTCAAACTGGAAAGAGTACAGAGAAAAATCCATTTAAAATTAGCTGAGCTGTAAGAGAAATGACTGAAAATAATACATTTAATCTGTCAATCTATTTAACTTCGGAGTTAGAGAGGCTGTGATGTGAAAAAATTCATTGATAGACAATATTATCTTTAAACAGTTATTTAATCTGATGAAGAAAATGAAATAATTTCTAGATTAAAATGGACTATTAGAATGTACTTCTTATACATTTTAACCATTAGGGTGAAAATACATGCATAAAAATTAAGCAATAGGTTGTCTTGATTATAATAACTCAGATGTGACGATCTAATGGTGGCATCAAAACTATATACCACTAAAAACAAATGTAGTACTTGTGATGTTATATTATATGGATGTCAAAGAAAATCCAAATCATCCACCATTAATGACACATTGCCCACCTTCCACATAGCTCAACTTCAGGTTATGTAACAGGAACCTTAACAGCAAAGAGTTGCTGTCAGATGTGGTCAGATCAGGTCAGACCATATCAGCTCAGACCTGATCTTCTAAAACTGTTAAGCAGTGGCTTATTTTCTGTTTTGGCATCTACTTCAGATATAGAGACAATTGGAGAGGATCACATTCCACCATAATTCTACAATAGTCTTTCTATCTTCCATTGCCTGCTTAAGACAAGCTTTCAATTTGGATTAAAAAAAGATTAATTTTCATTCAAGATCTTTAGTGCCTGCCAACACTCCTGAATAGGGAGCCATTTTCATTACTTAATGTCAAGGACACACACATTAGTGATCCTCATTTTAATCCCTCCCCTTCACCTGCAACGGCTGTACTGGTTATAGACTGAGTGAAGGTTAAGTGTGCCAGTCATACTTTAAATACTGTGTTACTATGTTTGCCCTTTGATTAGAGTACTTGTAATACTGAAAGAAAGGGACTAGTCCACTGCTATATTTGCAGGAAATAACATGAAAGTATTACAAGAATAGTGTAGTAAAAAGTATAGTCATAGGCTGATCGAATATCACTGTATGGGGAATATGGTACATGTCTCCCATCATCGCTGTATTTCTACAATAAATTCATGTAATGACAAAAACAAATGCAGTTAATCTAATACAATTTGGAAATATTTTTTCACTTCATCACAAGATTCATTTTTATTTACTTAATCTAATATTTATTAACTATAATTTCAATCCCTTTTTAATCTCTTTCCAAAACTGTTAGGATATTTGTAAATCATGGCAAGGGCATCATAATTTATACAAGAAACTTGAATTAATTTGCCGGGATAGCCAAAAATGTAGGTGGTTTTTCAGACAGCATTTAGGCTAAAGAATCTCTGTTTATTTTTTACAGTTGTTCCTGAGATGAGAAGATTTCTGTAGTGAGAGAGCTCCTTGTTAAATAGACAGTATATGCATCATATGCCATATGATCTCCTGGTAAAAGCAAAGGTCTAGCAGACAGAAGCGTCTCTGGTTGAAACACCACTCAAGTTAATAACTCATATGTACACTAGAACATGTGATCTTCTTGTGCTTTTAGCCAGTGATAGTGAAAATTGGCTGAATGGGAGAACTGGAAAACATTTATGATAAATATGTTATGGCTTCTAGAAATTATCTGACTAGAGAGAAAACATTTGAGAACTAGCTAACATTGTCAAAACTTAACTTTTTGATAAGCACTTGAGACAATCTTTGAAAAATTTCTTATATTGATTAATGAGTCAGCATTTTGTCTTTCATTGATAGAAAAGAAGACTTTAACTTTATTCAAACTTTCAAGAATCTCATAATTTTGAATGCCAAGTGGTAGGAAGGTGAAAATTTATTTCCAGATTTCTATATGAAGGAAGATGCACAATTGTTCAATTGTTTTTGTTTTTTTGGGTTTTTTTGGGTTTTTTTGCTATAACACACCTCAGTTACTGAAAATCTTGTTAGAAATTTCCCACATAATCTTTACATTAATTCTGGTGGTTTTAAAAGGTTTCCTCTAAAATTTTAACTAAACTGTCTTCTCATACAGGAAAAATTACTACACCAACTTCTTTCACCATAACAAAACCAAAAAAATGATAAATACATGTGTCCTTTATTTTCACAGGATCTGTCCTAGTTTCAACTTTTCTGATTGAGTAATGACCTACAAACTCATTCTATTTCTGAAACATCCAAACCAGCTATTAATTTCTGCCAAGTTGTCTATCCAGGAATCATTAAAGGTTGCTATGCCTAAAATTGTGGAGCTTGGCAATTTCTGGGCATGATTTCTCTTGTTTATATGTTTTCAAAATTTACTATTTGAAAATATTTTATAAGAAAGCAGGGAATATGATGGAAATTTTACAGCTAAACAAACACTAGCTGCACTTCTGAGTCACAGACAAAAGGAAGCTACAATCTTCTTTTCCATTCAGTCCTGCACTCATTTCTAGGGAAAACAGTGAATAAAGATGATGGAGGAGCAAATCAAAAGTAATTGATAATAACCCATGCCTCTCTGTCATGATGCTTGAGAGTTCCACAGTATCTGTAAGAAATGTCTTTGCCAAGGATTGTCCTGTTGGTGCAAGATGTGACTAACAAGTGTAAAGTTTTTCCAAAATAAATATGCTAACTGAGTAAACTATGGTGAATGTGGTATGTATTTTGGGCAGCTCTGACAGAGAAAATTGTCAAGAGAATGATGTGAGCACTTTTTATTTTTGCTCCTTTCTAGAAAAACGTAAATTATTTTAGACTTCCCTAAAAATCACAGATAATTATATACATACAAAAGAATAAAATATTCATTTTCCATATTTAGAACTATTAAAACAGGAGTCTTTAACATGTTATTGCATAAGATGGCATGCCTAGATACACCTGGAAAGTGGCGTTGAGATCATTCATATTACTCATAAATACAACCTCATAAGCAAGGATATATGTAAACCATAAAAACATACACAGATATGCACACATACAGTCTCAGACATTGATAGTTTGTAGATAAGTGGCAACTTTAGATACTGTTCATCACTTGAAATTTTACTGTGGATTTTTATGAAAAATTGGTGACCTATAATTTGTATGTAGCTTATTGAATATGTAATTTTTTCAAAATGATTGATTCTACCAATTATAGGATAGTTAGTCTATCTGAGCTAGTCAGTATTCATTCATTTTAGAATCAAATCTGTGTAACTAACATTTGCCAATATAAATACAAAATTTGGTGTATGAAATTAACTTTTTCAACAGTGTAATTTAATAATCATAGTAATATGAATCCCATGATATATAAAAAACCTTCAGAAGACAATAAATCAATCTAAATATTAGTTTTTGTCTTGGAAAGGATAACGCTTGTAATGTTTATCATGAGAAAGGGTTTGTCTCACTGTATTTTGCTTGGTCAGGTCTGCTACTCTATGCACTTTGAGATATCAGCATAACAGGAAATATAAAGGAAGCTAGCTTCCTCTGCAGCCTTGCAATTTCCAACATGCAGAATGCAGACATAACAACAAAACAAAATCAATGTTTCTTCCTCTGATTTCTCAGGACAAAATCTATTTCCTAAGCCATTTCTTTTTAAACTCTCAAATTTTCACATATCTATTTATGGCACATAGCTTCCCACAAGGACAAGGAATTAGGCTTGAGACTACTTTCTGGCATAAAAATATGATACCACAACTATTTATTTATATTGGTGTCATGTGTAAGAGTGCTGGTTCAGGATCATATCCAATTGTGCTTGATGCTGTTCAAAAACAAACTCAAAACAGCTTAGAATGAAAATATGAGAAAGAGATAACATAAGTGAAACAAGGAGACAATATTCTTCAGCAAGACAGATGGTAGTTTCAGCTACTGAATCACATCCCACATTTTCTAGTTTTGAAAGAGGATGATATATTAGCACATATGACCATATTTGGATGGCCATGGGGACTTCCTTTCAAGTATGAGAAACAGCATGAGGTAAAAGTGTAAGAATGTTATGAACAGTTCTCAGTCATATGGAAGCTAACATTGTGGATCAGTTTAAGGGCAGGATTTCATATTCTCAGGTAGTGAGGGAGAACTTATAAAGAGCTTGAAAACTGCATGCAAATTATTCGAGTTAATACAGAAGCTTAGACATGTCCAAGTACTGAACTAGGGAAATGATTTTCCAGAAACATTCTGTGTAAGTGCTCATCTGAAAAAAACAGCATAGGAAAGAGTTGGCTGAAAGCAAAAAAGGAATACAATAAGATGGGAATAGGGGCATTTGATGTGTAAATGGACAGAATTATTTTAATTATGCAGCAATAATGAAGAAAACCTAAGCCCTGAACTAATACGAAAACTTACAAGAGGTCAGAATTGCAAAAAATACACAGGCTGACAGCTTGAACAGGCAGGATGTGATATGGCTCAGGATGAATTATGAAGTGAGGAAGGCTTTGGGGAAGGACTAATAAACTCTGGTTTGATCGTGTTGAGCTTGAGCTGACCCTCTGCAAATACAGAAATTTTAGTTTGCATATGAAATAAATTTGTAGTTAACTAAATGCAGATAATCAGTACAAAGCATCAGTGAAACAAATTAAAAAATTTGTGCTTATGCATTAGACTGCCATTAGTCAATGTCCAAACTGAGAAAAGAAATTAAATTCTTAAAAGGCTGTTGGTGAGAGCATGTGAAGTATGCCTTGCAAGCATGCACTTACACCAGAACAAGGCAAGAAACTGGAGAACATCTAGCACAGAACTGGAAGAAAAGGTACAAGGCTTCAATTGTTTAGATACACTACATGGATATTTGTTGACCTTAGCAATAGGGGATGAAAGACAGCAAGCAGTTGTAGAGGCAACTAGAAATAAAGCAGTTTTTTTTTTGATGGAAAACACACATATAACTATATTGTGCATGAGGACCTGAGAAAGGAAGAAAAAATGATGGGAGGGAGATGGGATGCATGCAGTGGGCTGCATGGAGAAACTGGAAAACAATCAGGTATCAGACATATTTCTTCACATGACAGAAAAAGATGAAAATGTACAAAGACTGTGGCGAGAAGCTAGACCAAAGAAGGAGAAAGGTAATTTTGCATTTTGTTTTTGTTCTCATTTTTTATGTGAGGGGTTGTAAAGACAACAGGGAGAAAATTAAAATAATCAGGGGAAATATAAGAACTAGAGATAAACATGTAGATTTGTCAATTAATTAAACTGAAAAAGTAGTCAGTCTTTCCAAAGGAAAATTAGCAAAGATGAAATAACTGTGAAATGAGAGCAAGTCTGGGTAGGAAGCAGAGACTTTAGGGCTTCAGACTGGAGATACTGAAAGTCCTTTTCTAATCTTAAAGACTTCCCACTTCTACTGAAGTCTTAGTTTACAGAAAATCTCAGAATAGGGAAAAGACTACAAAGGACAAAAGAAATCAAGGCCTCACCTTAGTTTTTGCATGAAGTGTGCAAAGTTTATACAAAAAGAACTCAATCAAACCTGAGTACCAAGACTAGAGTGAAGAGGTGCTTCCACCAGCCTTCCAGCAGGATCCACACACGCTGCTATTTTATCAAATTCCATCTCTCTCAAAGAGATATTTTCATATCTTTGCTAATATATCATTTCACCATATTTAATAAGTGACTTTATTAGCAGCTTGAACAAAACTCATCAACTTCCATTTACTCTCTGAACAATAAATGTTTTCATACTTAACTGTGAAGTGCTGAAAACTGTGTTCCCAAATTTAGTGACCAACATTCTAGTACAGCTATATTCATACCTGATTCAAATGAGTGTACTACATATTCAAGCAATTCAGGCATACACCAATAAATGGCATTGAGATTCTTTCAACAGATTCAAGAAACAACAGAACTTCAGCTACCAAGTGTCAAGTGATGAAAGAAGAGCAGGTATTAAGTTAATGTTAAGCAGCTACACATACCTCCTTCTGTGGTCAAATGCAAAGGCAATCTAATCTTTCCACAGAGAGATGGGAAAAATGCTGAAAGCAGAAATGGATAAACCCATGGAGTTATAAAGAAATGTTTGAAAAGCTTTTGACTTTGTCTATAAGTCAGAACTAGCCTTTGGAAAATCTACTCTCTCTAAACATAAGTTAATGTGCCTGAATTTTGCTGTATGTACTATTCTTGACTTCTATAAGGAACTAACTATATTAATAGTCTTCAAACTAACTTCAAAAGTAATTGTTCTTTTTCAAAGTGGAAGAGTTTTAGGCACTCAGATATACCGATGTCTTTGGATTTTTACAATCGAAATGTTTCCTAAACCCCAGAATATTTATTCTTTAAAATGTGAGAACATTAGTGCTCAATGATTCTATTTGTGCTGTCTTTGTCACAATTAATATCAGCCCAGTTATGGTCAGGGCGGTCATTGATAACATTTGGGAGCAGAGAGTACAGAAAGATGAAAGTCCAAGTCATAAGTACAATCTTGAGAGCACTGTCATCCATGGGCCTTTGATGTCAAAGGAGAACCTGTGTGTAAGTCCACCATATGCCAAAGGAACAAACTGTCACACTACAGGCCTCATTTGTTATGCAAAATTTACATTATTTTAACTAGTAAATTAG
Source organism: Motacilla alba alba (assembly GCF_015832195.1). NCBI lineage: Eukaryota > Metazoa > Chordata > Aves > Passeriformes > Motacillidae > Motacilla > Motacilla alba. Next base: position 31,568,285 of record NC_052020.1, read on the forward strand.
AGAAATAAGTCATGGTGAAATTTTGCTCTGCAATCACACTAACTTCTCTAAAGTTTCATAAATGCACGTGCAGAAAAGAGCTCGTGAACACTGATATTTCAAGAACAGACTCAAAGCCCTGGAGAACATACACCTTACTCTGATTGTAAGAAGTGCTTCTTACTTTAATTAAAATAATGGTTGAAAGGACCCAGGGAGGGGTCACAGATTATAAAAGAGCATTGAGAATAATTTATCTGTTGCCAGATCAGCAGAGCTTCCTCCCTAGAGATAGGCACTATCTAGTTTTCCCTTGATCCATTGCAAATTGTTGCCTGGTAACTTAAGCTGTTTCCCTTTCAGGTCAGTTTTTATTAGAGGAAAACCTTCTAATTACCAGCTTGACTGATGCAATATTTTTGTTGTACAACAATATGACCCCAAATGCCTACATAAACCATGTGTAATTTCTGGCACTGCTTTTGCACTTCTATCTCTACACCTACTTCTTGTCAAGATTTTCTGGATAGTTCAATCTACTTGTTAGGCTAAAGTATCAACTTTGACACAAATAGTTAAGGATGCATGCTTTTATGTGAGAATGTTTTCTGACCGTGTCCCTGTTCATGGGATGTTTTCTGCTCTGTGCCAGTCAGCTTTCTGCCCTTTGCATTGAATGTGTTCCTTCTGGAGCCTGCCTGGAGAAGCCTTCCTTGGCAATAGTGAGCAGCCAGGACTTTCTGGGTTAAAGTCCCAATCTTACCACTGCCACTTATTTACTGCCATAATTATAATTTATTCTTTTTGAAAGGTTTCGTTATCTTTCCAGTAATAGTAAGATATCAGAAAAATCAGCCTACCTCTAAGAAGAACAAATTTAGAGCAGTAATCACAGAATATTCTAAGCTGGAAGAGACCCAGAGGATCATTGAGTTCATCTCTTAAGTGAATGGCCCATACCCGGATCAAACTTGTGACCTTGGCACCCCTAGCACCAAGTTCTAACCAATGGAGATAATCTCAGGGTCTAATCAGGGGAGATTTCCTGATTCCCTAGTGAGGTCAAGCTATTCCCACACCAGAGCACTCCCCTAGCATGAGGCAGCTCCTCCTCCACTCCATGTGGTACCAGAACAGTAAATATCACTCTACCATATATAAGGCTGCATATTTCCAAGAGCTTTCTCAACTGTCACAGCTTGTAGCATGAGGGAAATATTTCTTTACTGCAGATGAAATATATTAGGACATAAGGACTGTTGGTATTGATTTGATGAATCCCCAGCTGTGGGCTGCTGGGCGTTGACGCACAGCTATTTTATCTACCAGTCTACCAGCAAATGAGAGTACTGATTTTGGTGATTAACATCCAGAGCCCAACAATGATATAAAATAGCATTCTGTTAGCAGCACTGTCATATTCACTTCGCAATCAGTCTGCTTTTTCTGCTAGAGCTTTAGAAGAGCCAAACATGGAGCAATTTGCTGCAGAAGTTACACTGCAGGCCCACATGTGGAAAGCCTTTATTCTTTTCCCTTTGATTACTAACTAATTTCAGTCTTAGCAAACATGACTCAATATATAAAAAAGTGCTTCTAATAGGAATACTTATAACATACAACAGATTATACAACCAAATTTACCTCCAAAGGTTTTGAAGTTGCCTAGCTACGGGATTGGAAAGGTTGAGGAACCCCCTGTTGAAGGCAGGAAATGAGGCAAAGGAGCGCTTGAGGACTGAAGCTTCAAGCTCCACCTAGTGACAAAACATTATCGTTGCCTGCGCAGATAACCCCGGAGAAAGCATTGAGTTCCATGAAATCTTCTAAACCTCTGGTGTAGTATTGGCAGGAAATGAAAATCAGAGCCGAAAGATGCACAGGGATTTTTGTTTGTTTGTTTGTGGGTTTGGCTGTTTTTTTCAGTTTTTTTAAAAATATAAATATTACATGAAAAAACAACTCAAGATACACTAACTGGCAATAGAATGCTCAATAAAAGGAACACCACCCCACCCCCCCATGCTGAAAAATATGACTCTACATGGGACAACAATGTGACCATAGTGACAGTAACTCAAGAAATCACTCTTTAGGAAGGAGATTTTTGTATTAATGAAGGAGAAGAATTCTAGTAATTATTAATATTTTTATTCATAACAAGAGAATTTTGCACTTTACATCATCAGATTCCTGGTGGGATAGAAGTGAGATTTTTTTCCACCAACTACAACAAGAAGTCCAATATTGTTCAGCAAAAAAAAAATCTGGTGAAATGCTTATTATATTTACAATAATTTTATTTTATAAATACCTCAATAAAAGTTTTTCCTCATAGCAAAGAAAATAAGATTTTGAAGGCTTTTGAAATGACCAATTGGATGTAAGACTGTGCAGAGCAAGCACGTTTTTCAGAGAAATTACTGCTAGCTTTAGTAAAGAAAGCTGTATTTTCGTGTATTCTTCATATGTGGAGGATGGCATTTCAAGTGGTCTGGATGATAAGAACATAAAAATTACACTAGACCACGTTGATATTTATAAATATAATATACATTCTGTCAATATGAATGCTCCAATGTTTCATATATTAATTTTTATAAAAAATAAAAAAATACATCATTTTCCCCCAAGTATATGATTTAATAAGCATCTAATATATTGATCTTTATCTTCTGTTGAGTATCTGAATATATGTGGGTTTCAAAAGCAGGCAAAAAAATTTCTTGAAATCTTTACATCTTAGGTCCAATAATTAGAATAGTAATACTTTGATACCTAAAAAATTAACAAGTTATTTAATTCATGAAGTGCCTTGACATAGTGACATTTCTCTGAAATATCCTATTTCTTCTGAAGTTCCACTTTCAGTTTTGATCGCAATCAGAAAATCTAGTGTAAACGGAAACACTTTAGTTAATAAGGCTTATCCACAGAAAGGCCAGTTCAGATTTGGATGGGGAAGGGCATTAATTTTGTTTTATTCAGAGTGTCCTGACCAGAGTTTGGAAGCACCAGATAACAATAAAATGACACATGGAGCTTGAGACGCACCTGTATTGAGGAAAACAATATTAAACTTTTTTACAAAAGCACGCAATTCAAAGAAACACTGACAGAATTTCCTATTCATGTGATATATTGAAGCCATTTGTCACACAGAATGTCACATTCCTGTGTTTCAATTAAAGAAAAGACTGTAAAAGTAACATATTTACACAACAGAAAAGAGATGCACTTACTGGAATAGTATTTACTGTTAAATTCTTCCAAGGTTTCTTTTAATTTGTGGTATTTTAATTCTATTTAGGGTGGCGCCTGCTAGTGGAATCTGGCATCTAGCTACTTACTTATGCTGCTCATTATGGAATGTACTGTGTTAAGGATTGCAATGTAAAGCATGGGTAATTGGGAACTGATCTGTTACAATGCTGGAAAAATATGCAATACAGGTTTCAGCAACAGATTTCTACTGATATGCTAGCCTAAACTGTTTACTAGACTGATTTGTATATAGAAGAGGTTATATTATGTTAGGAGAGTCTTTTAGCAATTTGCCTCCTCTTTAATACTTGCTTGGATCTATATGAATAAAGCTATTGCAATAGTTTTGTCTTGGTGCAGATATAGTTTATAACAACAAAACATCACTCTTCACATTCATATTACCAGGCAGAGGAAAATAAGTTATGATGGTGGCAAAAAACATATTAATGTTGCACAACTATAAATACTCTGGGGTTTTTTCATGAATAAAAGTCTTGCCAAGAATGCACAAATGAATCAACATTGCTGGAACATACTGAAAAATTGTAGTTATACAAATACTACTCAGATCTGGCTTTAGAGTAAATAGTCAGAGTATGAACTTCAGAAAAAATAGGTTAAATTAAGCAGAATGGCTATTCATTCAGACCACAACAGGAAGAGAAAGGGGCTAACACAGGAGGATCTGCCAAATATCCCCAGTGCGTCACACAGCCGGGCAGCAGAGGGATGTGCTGAATTTCAATGTATTCTCCCTAGACCCACACTGATATCCATGCCAGTCCCCTTACTGGGCTGGGTTTCCCCTTGTGAAGGCCCACTGCTGCCTCGGAGCTCCCAGGGGCTCACACTGGGCTAAGTCCTTTACGTTCAGGAAGACTTATTCTTTTTACCTTTTGAAAAAAGCAACCACAGACCCCAGCCTCTACAGCTCAGTGCTGGGAACTGCAGAGCCCTGACTTTTATGTACATTTTTCCTTTTACTGCTTTGCTTACTGTGTTCCTGGGGCAGCAGTCATATAATCCAGGTCTTGCATGCAGCCGGTCTCAAAGGGAAGCGTGTGCCTGAGCGTTTCCCCGGATCTGGGCCAGAAATGGCATCTCACAGTGTTGGTGTGGACTCACACTGGTGATGCATGCACTGGTGCTGTGAAGGAACCTCTGCTGTTAGCCCAAGGGCAAGCAGGAGGAGTCTAAAGTACAAACATTGGTTTGTGGGGTTTTTGTGCAGAGAATAACAGAAGGACGTCTAAGGACCTCCTGCAATTGACTGCTGAGCCGATGTGCGGGTCCCACCAGAGCTGAGGGCCCGAGGCCAGGCCTGTCCGAGCGAGGCTGAGCGGGCAGGGGCGGCCTCCTCATGCCCGGCCCTGTGCTTACCCCCGGCCCTGGGCAGCCAAGCTGGATGGCCGCAGGGAGGAAGGGCAGGAAGCAGGGCTTTCCCTGGGATGTGTGTCCTGGCCAGCTCTCTGGAACGTGGAGCCTTCTTGGCCGCAGGCTGTCCTCAGGTGAAACAGTGGCGTTTCTCTACAAAGGGACCTTGCTGTGTCCTTGTACCAGCTGAATGGACACCTTGGGCCAAAGCCTTGCCCAAAGCCTTTCATCAGAGTCAGTTTCTGATGCTGGAAGTGGCTGTGTGCTGAGTTTTACTAAAACTGCAACTGCTTCAATTGCTGTAATGTTTCTGTATGAGAGACTTAAACTGGAAAGGAAAGGCAACAAACCTTACATACAAAGGTTAATACAAATCTGGAAATAGGGTAAAAGCTGAGCAATCAGTGAGAGTATAGTTTTTTTTTGTCAAAATGTAAATTTAAAGCATCATCAAGACAGAAAATAGCGAATATTTTATATTTTATTAGCTATGAACACACAACATACTAGAGAAGTTCTACATTCATTTGAAAGGTAAACAGACTTTTAAAAGCCCTTCTAATTGTACACAGTGTTTCAATCCGCAGCACTGCAGATTTATTTTATAATCTACTAATCAATGATGCATTTCAGTGATATAACACTGCTCACTCACAGATCTCAAAGCACTTTGATAAAGACAATTATTTTCATTTCACAGAGATAGTTTAGGACAAGAGAGTCTTTGTGACTTCCCTAGGAAAACACAAAAGCTCATTTCCTTTTGCCAGGGGCAAGTGTGGTAAGAAAAGATGAAGAGATGCCTGAAGGTAGTAGACACAATTGTTTTGTACAAACCAGCTGGGTCTGGTCAAGGTTTGCCAGCTTAGGTGGAGCACCAGGCTGATGCAGACAGCCTCCAGCTAGGTTGGGTTAGTTCATGCCTTCTAGTTTTTTTCTAGTTTCTTGTGCCAAAAGTCTGGCTGTACCAGAAAAATACACATGAACATGTCTTCAATTCCTGCCAGTGAAATAACATGGGGGCTTTTGATTGTTCGCATGTAAACTGACTCAGCATGATTACTGAACTTAGTTGAGCATAGGACTCACCCATTTTGACTCCAAGGCCCACTACAGTAAATGTCACTTTGTGCAGACTCCAAGTCTTGTGATGCCTTTTTAACTCAGGGTTTAAATGAACTCAATATTCAAGCAAAACACCGAGAAAGACATCGGGTGTCACATGGTTTCATGTGGTTTTGATAAAACTCTCTAAACAGGACCAGACTTGCTCAAAACTTACACAATGATTTTCCTTAAGGTTCTTCTAATGGTAGCTGAGTTTTGTATTCATGACTTATTCAAGGCCAACCTAGTTTCACAGATGCTTAGTGTCTGCAAAGAAATTTTCTGAAGCTTTGCTTCCAGCTGCTGTTAGTTTATTATGAGGAAAGTGACAGCAGTGGCAATGGTCATTTTTGGATAAAGTTTCAATACGGAGAAAAGGTTACTGTTTTGAAGAGTATGCTCTTGGTCAAAAGTGCATTTTCAGTCCTGTTTTGCAATTTAGCACATCCTTCCTTCTCTTCTGTCCTGATTCTGTGCAGAAATAGGCTGATATTCATCAGTTCTCCCTGCCTGCTGAGCTGGACAGCTCTGTTTTGACTTTGTGCTGTCACGGGTGAAGATACTGCTTTAATTAATGAGCCAGCTTTCTCATGAGACAAGTAGCTCATTGATGATACTCTCGAAGTTCAGGTTAGTCTGTACCTGTGTGTGTAAGTGTAGTTGTAGTCTTGGTTTCCATCTCTCCTTGTCCGTTTTTTCCTCTGTCTCTCCCAAAACTGGATTCTGGTTTAGTCTTGGGGTGTTAATTTCATCCATTATACAGCAGTTATGCTTAGGAGTGACCTGTGATGCTGTTTCAGTAAGGAAGGGTAGAGGACAGCTCAGGACAGTCTGCAGAGGGATGCAAATAAACACCTAAAAGGATTACTTTTCCCTCCTACATTGAGGAAGGATGATGATAGGAAATGTAAGTGCCCTGTTTACTAGTACTGTTAAATTATGTTTGTCATAGTGTTTCAGTTATAGTTTCCCCTCCTCCTACCCCCTCACAAACCTACTCCAAACTGCCCAACATGGAATCAACACATCTAGAAAGCTCTTTCACAGGAGTCAGCCAAAATCCTACTAGGGACCTGCACCACTAGGTGCATTCCCTCCACTGCTCCAGCCCCCTAATGAACCATCCTGTGCTGCTGACCATGTGCTCAGTGGCTGGCAGCAGCAACTGGTTTTCCAGAGAGCCACTGTAGAAGTCCATGTCTGTCATTAAGCTATTCTTAAAGTAAAAAGAGATTTTGTTGTTGTTCCTTATTGTATGTTACACTTATATAGCTCTTGACCTAAGCTTAGATTTCAAAATAGTAAATAGACAAAAGAACTTTTTTCACTGCTGCTTGCTCTTGCCCTGGGAAAAAAACTTGTGCTACTGCTTGACAGAGAACAAGAAGCCTAACCATTGTTCACAGGCGCTTTAAAGCTGCTTAAATAAGCAAAAACAGTTTTAATTTCTTTTTCTTAAGCTGTCTGATTTTCCCTAAAATTGTCAAGGACATGATGATCTTGTTGGTATACTTTCAAGATTTGGTACTTGAGTAGTTTTAAGCCGTTTTAAACTGTTATTACTGTTTTCCATTTACAGCAACAATGCATCAATTTTCTTACAGCTTTTAAGATGGATTTGTTAGTCAGTTACACTCGTTTTCACTAAGAAAATCTCATAATAATTTGGGAGAGAATTACAAATTTGGAAGAAAATAAAAATAATTATAAAACATTCTTTTTCCTATATATGCAGTGCATTTGATTTTAATCTATGGGTTTAAGATAAGGGTTTATGACTTCTGTTTTTTTCCAATCATTTACTAACACCATATTTTGGATGTTGCTGATAGGCCTTAAGAGTGTGTTTAATTCCCATGTCACTGGTGAACATGAGAATTAGGGAGGAACTTTATGTCAACTGTTGCCCACCATGGAGACTGGAAGATTCCTTCTCTAGAGGAACCTTTAAAAGTCACAGTTCACTGAAAAAATCAAGGTAGAGATTCACAGACTCTTTGACATTAGCCTAATTATTATGGCACTCCGAAGCAGATGAATAAATAGATTTTTGTCATTTGGCTTCTATGGTAATTTGGTTTAAAAGTTTTCTGTGTAGCTCTGCAGGCTCAAAACTCCTTATTTTCAACAGGAAACTGAGATTCTCACTGGTGACATTTAAATCCAGAAGGTATGGGTTTTGTATAAGTGCCAGATATTATGTAACTTTACAGTAAAGTGATGAGTCAGTGACATCATTTACATGTTTAATAAATAGTGTCTAATTCATAGAAAGTGAGCTACTGAAGTCTCTAATCACTTTTCAAATCCTTGTCATTTTTGTACGATATTGAAAATCTGTTACTTTGCAGCTTGTGCTATCTTGATTTACTACAAGAGAAATGCATTTGATATACCAGAGTATGGATTATAAGCAAGTATATTTCCTCATGGCTAGTGGGGACAATAAGGAAAGAGGTCAAATGCATTTCAGGTGCGTGTATAGCACTGTAATTAAAACATTTTTTAATTCTGATGATGAGAATAGAGAAGACAGACCTCTAAAATTCTGTAAACCTTAACTGGTGTCAAGTAGATAAAGTATATGAAGCAGTTCAGATTTACCTCATCATACAACTGCTAGTTTTCTTCAGTGTTATTGCATTTTCAGTTAATCTATAAATATTTTTATTAATGAAGAAGCAAAATGATGGACATGAGAAGATAGACAATTAATAGATAATTTCCTTAGAAAATTTTCTGAGGAAAATCCAAGTACACTCTATTTTTGCTTAGGTGGAAGAAAGCAGATTTGAGATAAGAATTCAAAAAATATAAATGGGACATATAAAAGGTAAATGATCTCTGTGGAGCAGAAGTGGTTAGAGGGCAATTACTATGGGTTTCACAGAGTGCCAGGATGTCCCAGAAGCTTATGTAGGTGACAGGGCAAATTACCTCATGTGTGGGTAGGAGAGTCTGACCAGAACCCAAAAGTGACCAAGTTTACTGTCCTTCAACTTTGACTTACTATGTCATGCTTACTGTACTGAAAGTCATTAAGAGCGGCATTGTTTTTCACTATTTAAATAATTAACCCATTATTAGCAGCTCTATGTGCAACTATTCATATGCTACGAAAAGTCTGTTCTGAAATCGACTTGAATTTGCCCTTAAGAAATATTCAAAGCCTCATGATTTTGACAAAAAGGACTGGACTGACACCTTCTGAATCCATGTTTATTGACAAGTCAGGTGGTAATTTTGTCTAGATGGCCCATCATAGACTTTTCAAAAACACTTTTATGTTTCAAAGATTAATGTTGCAATCATCAACATCTTTAACCAAGCCATTTCAAGTTAATAAGATTGAGAGTCTTAGAAAATATATAGGAGTACCAGTGAATAAAACAGGACCCACAACAGAGATACCAGATGAAAAGCTTTATCTCAGATAGGAATTTTTGCTTAGAGACAGTGTGCTTAAAAGATGTGTCCAGGATACCAGAGGTCTGTTGGCCATGAAAATGGTTTCTCCAGTCCTGCTTTTCATGCCTGGTATCTTTTGGATGAATGAAACACAATCATGATCCAAAATTAAAACAAAGCTGCATATTAAAGCACATTATTGTTTTTGTGCTTTGTGTTTGTTTCTGGATCTAGAAATTAGCTTTTTGTTAAACCTTTCCTGGAACTGAAAGTGATTTTATAAAGCAAAATGCAGGGTGTTTTCTGCAAAGGGGAAATGTAATTGCAAAATATTAAATTATTTTCCACACAGGTTTAAAAGCCCCTGTGGGCCTTTAGTTTTCACTAGGATGCAATGGTCTAGTTGTAAGCTATGATACAAAATAAAATTTAAAAAAAAAATCTTGAGGCAAAAGTTAACCAAAGCATCTATAAATGGGGATGAAGTTCAAGACTCAGCTTTTACTCCAGACATGTCATTCAGAGACTCATTACTTATTTTTTTGTTTAGAATCCTCAAAACCAAATTGCAGGTCTGTGCTGATGGGATACTGGGAAAATACTAGTGGAAAGAAACCACAAAAAGGTTGCATCCTAAAAATAAAGCATAGGTAAACAAGACTTAAATACTGTCATAGACTGGTGGTTGGTGGCACCATGTGAATCCTTTCAGAATACACAGTTCATATTGCCACTAAATTTTTTGAGTAAAAAGTCTGTGGGGTTTAGGAAAAAAAACATGAATGGGGATATTTCTCATGCCTTACTAATCTGAGCATATTAGTACTTTGCCGGATGTCAAAAATGTCTGGGGATGATTTCAGAGCAAAGTGCATCCTACATGGCACTGGAAGCAGAGGAACGCTTTATCCAGTCCCTCTTTCTTGTTCAGTCCTTATCTGACACTCACATATCCCATATATGTGGCAGCTCTAAAGGAATGGTGATTGACAGAGAAAGGGAAATAGACCATGACCAACCTTTGGTTCCTTTCCCTCTCAGTGCTATAATAATAAAACCACATAGTAACACTGGGAATCTCTAGATGTGATAGAGAAAAAACCCTGAAGTATAGCAGGGTGCAGAGTAGATTCACTGCTTGACACTGTGGGGAGAAAATTCATGTGACCAAAGCTCAACTGAAGTTGAAGCTGGTCAGAACTGTGGGGAACAATAAAAATAACTTTTTCAAGTTTAATAATGGCAATAGGCAGTGTAAAAATAGTGCTGTGCCATTACAGAATGAGAATGGTCGCCTCACAGACAGGGACTAGGACAAGGCAGAGGCGTTTAACACATTCTTCGCTTTTGTCTTCAACCTGAATGATGGACCAAGGGGCTCTGAGAGCTGGTAGATCACGACTGCAAGAATCATTAACTCCCAGTGAGCCCTGAAATTGTGTGAGATCTGCTGCTCCAAGTAGATCCCTAAAAATCAATGGGGCCTAATGGTGTTCATCCAAGAGTCCTCAAAGAGCTAGCTGATGTAATTACAAAACCTTTCTCAATGATTTTTCAGCAGCCTTGGGAATTCAGAGTGGTCCCAGCTAACTGGGAGCTGGCAAACATCCTAATTTTCAAGAAAGGCAAGAATGAGAAGCCCTGTCAGACTGACTTCAGTGCCTGAAGAGGTTTTGAAGAAGGTTATTCTTCATATAGGGGAGGTATTGAAAAACACCTGAAAGCAGTTATCGGTCACAACCAGCACGGATTCATGAGAAGAAAGTCCTACTTAATAAAGCTGATTTCCTTTTATGACAAGGTAACCCACCTCGCTGATCAAGGGAAGGCAGCTGATGTAATCTTTTTTGATTTAAGTAAAGCTTTCTATACTGTCTCTCAGAGTATTCTTTTGAATGAAATGTCCAGCTCACAGCCAGATAAAAACATTGTGTGTTGGGTGAGCAACTGGCTCACGTGCCAAGTGCAAAGGGTTATAGTGAAGGGGGTGACATCAGACTGGTGACCTGTCACTAGTAGGATTCTACCCTAGGCCCTGTGCTCTTCAACATCTTCATTAATGACCTGGGTGAAGGCCTAGAAGTGATACTAAGGAAATTCAAAGATAATACAAAACTGGGAAGAGCTGTTGACTCCTTCAAAGGCCTGTAGGCCATACAGAGAGACCTCAACAAATTAGACGACTCAGCAATCACCAATGGTGTGAAATACAAAAAGGGAAAGGGCCTGATTCTGCACCTGGGATGGGCAACCCTGGATGTATGGACAGACTGGGGAATGAGAGGCTGGGAAACACTGACATGGAAAGAAACCTGGAGGTCCTGGTTGATGGAAAGTTGAATTTGAGTCAGCAGTGCCCTGGCAGCCAGGAGGGCCACCTGTGTCCTGGGGTGCATCAGGCACAGCATCACAGCCAGGCAAGGGAGGGGATTGTCCCCTCTGCTCTGCTCCGGGGCGGCCTCACCTCGAATGCTGGGGGCAGTTTTGGGTACCACAGTATAAGATATTAAACTGTTAGAGAGAAACAAAGGAGAGAAACAAAGATGGTGAAGGGCCTTGAGGGGCAGCTGTATGAGGAGAAGCTGAGGTCAGTTGATCTGAAAAGCCCACAGAAGAGGAGACCTCATTGCAGTCTACAATTTCCTGTGAGGGGAAGCAGAGAGGCAGGCAGTGATCTCTTCGCTGTGGTGATGAGTGACAGGATTAAGGGAATGGTTTGAAGTTGTGTCAAGGGAGGTTTTGTTTGGCTATTAGAAAAATGTTCTTCACCCAGAATCACCCAGTGTTTGGGCACTGGAACAGGTTCCCTAGGTAAGTGGTCACAGCCCCAAACCTGACAGAGCTCAAGAAGCTTTTGGACAATTTTCTCAGACACATGGTGTGACTCTTGGGGATGATGCTGTGTGGGATTAGGAGTTGAACTCAATGATCCTTGAGGGTCCCTTCCAGCTCAGGATATTCAGTGATACTTTATTTCTGTGAAAGTGAATGCCATGGCTAACGCCATTTATTACAACAGCAGTATCGACATATTATGTATGATATGGTATATACCTTCAGAATCATAGAAGAGGATGTTTTATTGGTTTGCAGTCCATCCCTGTGCTTTGCCCAAGAGTGACTATTGCAGTACTTTAGGGACCCATCAGTAGCCATAGACTACACTAAAATGAGCAAGTGTGCTTAGAATGGATGAGAATTCAAGTCGGTTTATGTTGTTCATGGTGCCATACAGGAGTAGATAGCAACATAGAAACCCAACTTGTTAAGTGTTCTAGCTTCCTTAAATTAAAAGCTTTGTAAGAAAAAACGTAAAGTTATAAAGCACATTTTGAAAGGCTTTTTGTCCAGCACTGGTTTAAGTTTTGGTCAAACGGGATATTTTGTTTAAGTAAAACAAATGTGCTTCAGAGATCTAAAATAACAGTGTATTTGATTAATAGGCTTCCCTGACTCTCTTATTCATCGTATCAATTCTCCTGTCAATAGCTGTTTTTTTATTCCCAAAAACAGTGATTTCAGTTAATAGTATCCCTTTTGTATTTGATATTACTCGCCTTTTACAGAATAAGACGTAAAAATGGAAGCTCAACTAACCCCAAAATGCATGTTCATCTGCATGCTACAGAAAAGATTATATATGTGGAGCTCTGTAAAGTCAGAAATTCTGCCATAATCACTTAAAGGTATTAATAAAAGACATTCATTATTATCAGTTTAGGAGTCCAAACCAGGAAAGGATTGAAGAACATTTAATCTAAAACTCTTATTTAAAAGTAAAAATAATTATTTTTAAAACAAGAGTTTCATCTACCCTGGCTGACTTACATACTTGGTAACCACTGGCCACAGATATACAGAAGCTCTGCAGTAGTTTTTCCCATACCAAATGTACACACTTCCTCAGAAAATGGAGAAATGACTACTGGACGAAGTCAGAAAAAGTTTAAAATGCAGAAATATTTTCAGGCTCAGAAGTAGATTACAGCCATGCAGTTAATAATGAGAAGCTTGCAATTTCTTTACACTGTCTGAATTAGCAGGTGCAGAGGCAGTCAGATGGAATGACAGATTTTTTAGAATCAGAGACAATCTAGCAAATATTACTACTCAAAATACTGTAATCCAGTCATATTGTTTTAATTGGGCAACATGGCATTGTGATAACAGATGGCAACTCCATGTGAACAGATTCAGCCAGACTGATAGCATTCTGCCCCAGCTCCTCTGAATGAACAGCTATGCACTTCCAGTTTATATTGCAATAGCTTCATTCAGATTTCACACTTGGATAGACACTGTGCCATTATGAAAGCAAATACCATTTAAAGCTCTATGCATGAGTGTATGGAGATTTCATGGTAGTTTCTGTTACTAAAATTTCAAGTTGGTTGGAGCTGTAATAGTTGAGCTGCATTGGAGTTAAGACATTGCTGGTATCTGTCTACCGCAGGCAAAGGTTACTGTTCCTGGATCAAAGTTAGCAGAAATAACATATCTAAATGTTAACTACTCCATCGAGATGGTGCCAGCTGACATCTGTCTTCCACAATGGTTTATCCAAGGACGCTGCGCGTTTTCAGCGGAAGTGCTACACATGTTCCCCTCTACTGACTCTGTGGTAACTCCTGGCAGAGAAATGGGATGGACAGCTGGAGGTAGAAACATCTTTAATGTCAGAGGAAAGATTTGCCAGAACTTGATTCTCAAATTTCTAAATGTTAATAGCTTCCTTCTATAGAGATAAGAGCAGTTTCTAGGTCAGTGGATAGCCAATGTAGTGCTGCCCCTTTGGAGCAGGAAATATGTTAATGGGGCACTTTGTCAAAACATGCAGAAGCATCAGCTATGTGTTCTCCATAACACTCTTCATATCTGTGCACTACAAAAAACAGCAAAGTATGGGAGGGATGGAACACGAGTTAGTTGTCTTACCCAACCCGTTGGGCATTACATCCTTTGGGATATGAGAGCCTCAGCCACTCGCTTCCTTCTATCAGTAATGTTCCAGGGGTGGGGGAGGAGAAAGAAACCAAATGTGACCAGACTCTGGCTGGCTCCTGTGCTCTGTGGGCTTTCTCACTCCCTTGCAAACTCTCCCAAGAACAATTGTAATCCAGCTGAAGTTTTTCCTGGCTCTTGCCCGATTTAACAGATGTTTACTAATGGTTCTGGATCACTATTTACATGCTGAACAGTTTTCTGTTAATCTGAAAAATTTTTAGTGGAAAAAGACTATGTTGGGGAGGAGGTTGGAAAAAACCTGCAACAAAACAAACAAGAGAAACCCCTAAAATATAAAATATATTTAATTCTCAGGATGTATCAGCAACAATTTAACTGCTTCCAGAGTGACTTAATGCCCCAGTACTTCAAATGATTTTGTAGTACACTTGGCAGGCAATACTATGAGAAGATCATGATGTACAAACCCACATTAATTCCAAAGAGCAGGCTTTATATAGCTCAACTGGCCCTTTTGTGGCCTGCCACACTATAGTAGCTAAGCTCCTCACAAGCTTTTTGGATATTTTATGCTTTAATGAAATACAGAAATGCTATATTCTTCTGCACATTCTGTAAGAATGGTCTCAAGCGTGGCTATGAACATGACAATCACCCTTTTCTCATGTCTTCAGAGCTAACTTGTAAAGCTATGTAGCTTCAGGCAGCTGCTGACAGCCTTGCTGACTGTAACAAGCCAAGAATTAAAGCAGTTAGGTGACACACAGTGTACTTTTAAGGTGGCTATCCAGATGTTCCAGGAGCCACACTTTCAGACCTACTGCCCACAACCTCTTATTAAAGAACAGAAGTACTTTTCTACATACTGAAGACTGAAGCTCCTTACCAGTCAATGGAGAGTAATAGACAATTTTGGGGCATGAATCATCTGCTTGAATAACAGATGGATCACACTCTTCAGTGCCCATTTCTCTTCATTTGCCATAGAAAATCCAGACAATTCTTGGGATAGAGAACTCTACATTTGTTTAGACATTCTCATGCCCTAATCTGATCATAAAAACTGCTATTTCAACATCCACTGATGTTGTCAGTCACCTGAAATAAACTACAGTCAGTAGGTATACCTTGGTATTTTTGAAGATATCGATGTCAAAGTGATTTGTTTGAGGTCTCACACAGTACAGACACTAAGTCTGCATCTCACAAGCCTCAGGTCAAAATGTTGTCTATTGATCTGTCTTACCAGTCCGGTGGAAATGAATAACCATTATCATTGCCACAAATTCAGAAGTTGCATATAGAAGATCTTTTTGTTAAATAAAAAAATGTCTTACTGATTAATTGCAGGAAGGAAGTGAAATCATGCATACCTCTGCCTTACAGAGCAGTCTAGAAAGAGTTTGAAGCTATCCTTATCTTTCACTGTCCTATGAAAACAACATCTTTAAAACTTCCTTAAAGATTACTATCCTGGTGAGCGGAGGCCATATGTAGGCTAGTGGGTGCACAAATGTAGGTTTTACTCAGCTTCTTATTTTGGGTGTATTATATTTGTTTGAAATAGGGATTTAATTGGGTTTCTATGTGACTTCTCAGATGTCTTCCCCATAGAACACAGAATTTTTCCACTTGAAGCTCATAAACTACTACCTCACCTCCCTTTTTATTTGCAAAAGGGCTAGGAAGGCACATACCTGAGACACAAGGAACAAAATAATTTTATGAGATTAGGAAAAAAAGACCATTTGAAAAACTGCTATTAAGACACTCAGCTTTCACTTAAAGAAGAAAATATTCCTCCAAAAGTTGTGGTCTTGATGAAGATCATCAAAATGTGAAGGGAGTATTAGAGATGCAGAAGTGCTTGTATTTGCTTAAAGCTGGAACCCCAGCTCTGAGAGATTAATTGTCCCATTTGCTCTTACCTCATACTGAACAAAAAGTTTTTTGAAGGACAGCACATTGTTATTTCATCATTTGTCAAAGTAACAAAAGCAAGAGTAACAACAACCATGAAAGGAAGAAAAAGAGAAGTGATATTCTAACATTGTGGTGACTTGTCAGAAACATTCCTGGACACCAAGACTGGGAAGGAGGAAGAGATGAGAATGAGACAGAGTACAGAGATTGCTAGAGCTGAATCTGAGTTAGGACACATCAACATACTGCTGATTTAAATGCTATGAAACAGTAAAAAGAAAATCAGTTTGATTCCTATATGGTAATTTCTAATTCTCGATCATTTTCTGTTATGTTCTATTAGACAGATCTGCCATTTCAGCTCAAAAGAAAAGAAATTCATCTGGACTTTTAGGCCCTTTTGGCTTTGGCACCACCATGAAGTGCCAGGAAGTTGCAGTGGGGTATGAGTTCATAGGCAGCACTGTATCTATTACAAATATGGGTAAAAGGACCAGAGGGAGTGGGGGGGGAAAGCCAATCACAACACGTTGCAGTGTTGCAAGATAATATTATCATCCTTTATAAAACTTGGGCTTTCATCCTTTATAACACCTTACAGATTGCAGCTACCAGCTTTTAGAGAACAGTTAAATGTTTGACTCAAACAACTGAAGGGATCTCAGGTCCCACAGGTGGGAACCTGGGTCCCATGAGCATACCTTTTGCTGAACTCTTCCTAGAAGATGCAATTTTTTTGAAATCAAGAAAAGGAGATGAATTTTACTACATACCAGATCAAGCTGTAGTTCTCTCACTTATGTTTGTAGGAAACGATATTAACTCTTCCTCCTTAAGTGATAACGTAATTATACAATAAAATACAGATAATTTTTAAGCTTTTGTTGGTCTCTCCATTCATTTGGTTAAATTTACTTCAGACTAAAAAAGGGCCCCCTATCCTTCTTTGCTGGTTAGCAGAAAATGAAATATTAATGAATTTTAAGCCAGATTTATGCCAGTGAAAGCAGAATCAAGACATCATGTATTAGACACCTAAAACCTAAAGAGATTACATAAAACTAATAGAAACTTATTTTATGTTGTTTTATTTTTTTTGATTTCAGAAAATATTTATACTGATAGAAGGAATCAGTCTTTTTCTTAAAATATGAGAAAATAACAGTGCATGAATTGTAATTTGCACTACTCAAAATTTACCATAAACAACTATATACTTTTCTAAAATATGCAAGAAAGAGCAAGTTTAGCTTCTCTGTTGTAAAAAAAAAAAAAGACAGTCAATAATTTTCCATCCTACTCTTTTGAAAGAAAATATTATAGGTCTGTGGAAAAAATGAACAGGCATTTGGCAAAACCTGGCTTCTAGCAAACTGGCAGCAGTTGTTGCATTACTGAAACCCATTCATAAATGCTGGCTGCTTCTTCCCTGGAAGAATGCCAGGGAAGTACCCACCCTGGCGTCTCCCTTCCCAGATACATCAATCCCCACTCTTAGGTCTTGCTGACATACATCAAAATTCATTCTAAAGTAGGCCTTTTGTGCCACTCCAACTCTAAAACAGGACAAGTAGGGACCACACCAGCCCATCTAGGTTGTATCTGTGGCTTCAGGTATCAGACAGGTATATTTTGTTCTTCATCTGTGTTTGCAGCATGTATTAAAAAAAGTGCAAGGCAGTAAAACACATTAAAAACTAGCATATATCAAATGCCTATCAACTGAAGTGCTCAGTATTTCTTTATAACCAGGAGGAACAGCTTCTATTCCTTAACTAGTTAATTTTCTTCAATGTGTTCATGTTATTCCAATGATATGCTCATGTAAATTACAGAACATTTAAAGAAAGACAGGCAATAATGTGAATTTCCATAAACATAATTCTAATCCTTTTTAGTACTCTAATGTATCAGTAAACACGGACAGCTGTTGATACATATAGACTCATTCCACCCACACTCTGAGCAAGTCAGATGTTGAGCAGCTCCCATTTGGGAGTTGAAGCTAATAGGCACAATGCCTAAGTTAACAGACTTTGCTTCTCCCTCTGGCATGTATCCTCTCCTCACCACCACATCCTGATGTATTTTGCCCACCCTCCTCAGGTGTCTATCCAGAACAAGAAAAAGATTGTGTGGCATAAGAAATTCATGAAGTTTTGCACCCTTAACAAGGATTCTTTCTGTTGGACAGAGTGATCTCTGTCATAGTTATTATTATTGTTGTTGTTGTTGTTAATTTTTCAGTGAGAATTGCTAGACCCAATAAGAATCATGGCAAGCTTTATGTTATAAAGACCCAAAGCTATGTACCCTAGAATTCTTAGGGTACATCGACATCTCGTGGACAAAAGGAATATAACACATCAACTCCTACTGGAAGGATATTTTATGGCCATTTAAACACTGTATTTGCGAACATATATAAGCTCAAGCTGCCTATCTTGATACTGAGAAGGCTGAGTAGTATGCACATCTTCTGAAGGAAAAGGTCTGTGTATTTATCTGTCTGGTTTGTTTTGGTACTTTTGCAGGCCACAGTGATTTCTGTGCTGCTGCAGCTGCACAGCTGTTGGTACCTGAGGTACTGTGGGTAAATTAGTCGGACACTTATACAAGATGGTTCCAGAAGCAATGGCAGTATATAGGTCCAATACATAGCATAAAGTGTGCAGGAACACAAGAAAAAGCAGTTGTGGCATCTTCATGATGAGGTAAGCAGATGAGGCGAAGACCTCAGTTCAACCCCTGTGGAAGGGCAGGCTATTATTGTTCTTTACAAATAAGTCATTTTACTTACAGAAATTAGATTGTTACTCCATCATTATTATTTATTTCCTCTGATGCATTCATTTCTTCCCTCTCTGTGGACGATATCTCCAGAAAATAAAAGGGAACAGTGCAAAGCAGATTCCAGGGGCTCCACGTTGGCTGCATTTGCAGGGCTTCACTGTAAATAATAATTTTTAAATGGTTTCTTTGCACCAGAATCACTTATCTGATCTCATGATTAGCAAGGCAGCCTTCAGTTACTGTATAGTAATAGTGGAGCTTCTGAATCTTTTGCCATGACAAAACATAGAGCAAGAATTTTAAAAAATTTTATTTTTTTCATATTTTTATTTTTTATTTTTTATTTTAATTTTTTTTGTATGACAAGATATGGCCTGGGAGAGACTGTTACCCAGTGATGGCTCTTTATTTTTGTTTCTCATTTAAAATCTCTAGATTTAAAATACCTAAACCTAAGTTTAGTGCTTTCTTAATAAAACCTGTCCACAGGATTAATTGCTAATTATGCCTGATATTCATATCTTGTGGGGCTGGGTGAGTGCTCTCCATGACACTGACTTCCCCCAAAGCTGTTGATGTTTGGTAAGTAGTTTAGCTTTCTAAAGAAGTGGGGCTGATGTGACAACACACTGCACCTTTCTGCAAGGTTTTCCTCTTCCAGTAACTTTGTAAAGGTATAATGCACAAAGTCATGCAGAATATAGCAGTAGAGGAAAGAGACCTAAACCAATGCATCTGCTGAGAGACAGGCAGGCAGAATCCAGCCCATTGCTGAGAGCATCGACAGCTAAACAATGAACACTTACAGAGAGCTTTGAAAAACATTAATAGATGTGGCCAGCAGAATTCCTCAGAAGGAGCTCGGTAGGGCAGGGGATGAACAAATACCATGGGAAGTGGAAGGAGCTGAGAAGGGGGCAGGTTGCATATGAGTAGTACAGACTGTGAAGGAGGCAAGGCTTCTTTTGTTTCCCTGATTGAGTAACTGTCTGGTTTTGCTTCCCATCCATAATTAATTATGAGAAGTTTTGTGGCCTGTGCTGCAGCTGAGATCAGAGGTGATCAGAGGTGATCAGAGGTGATGGTGGCTTTCCCTGCTCCTAAAAGCTCATGAGTTGCAGCTGTTTGGTCTTTTGCAGTTGCATAGAAAACATAAGAAAGCAAAACATGATTTTTGATTGGACTAGTCTTTGCTTATACTTCTATGATAGTGAAAGATGTTATGTCACAGCAAGTGTTTTGGGGTAATTTGTTTTTTGCTCACTCTAGAAGCCCTCACTATTGTACCTCGGCAACGATGTTCTTTGCAAAGGAAAGGCAATGCTAACACCATGATGTTAGCCTTACTAGAACTGACAAGCATGCCAGTTAGCACCATATGGGATTTTGTGAGGAAGGCGGCTGTTATCACTGGGAAGTGTATTGAGATTACTAAACTCTCCTCCAAACAACCATCAGTGAATAAAGACTATTGGCAGTCAAATTTGCATGGACAACTAGGTTTTTATTGGATACAGCAAGACAGACATAATGATAAGGAATAATTCATCCTTAATTTCTCACTTTCAATTTTTCAGCCTTTTGTCTCACAACCAATCACATTAATTATTAAAAAAGAACTGACATTTTAAGTAAAACTTCCCAAAACTATTACCTTATGGGAAATTTTAGGCCCTCTTAATGACTGCAAGTTGGTATGTGTCCAGTCTGTACCAAATGTAAATAGATTTTCAACTGATCCAAGCTGCAAATTTGAGCTAACATACTCTGATTTCAAATGAGAAATTTATTCATACTCATTGTCTGAGTTAAGAATCAGCCTTAGATCAGCCTTTCTACCTTATAGAAAGTTTGTGTCGTGAATAGCTGAATGTAGCTCCTCTGCCCACTACCTTGATGTGAGTCTGAAAATAAAGGAATTCTGAAATGCTGAATCAGCCTTCCAGCAAATAAATAAGAATACAACACTACATCAGAGATTAAAGAAAGATCCAGGAAGTCATGCCTATCAGTCTTACTTCAGTCTTTGGTAAAGTTACGGAACAAATCCTCCTGGGTCCTATCACAAGTCGGTTGAAGCGTGTGATTAGGAAAAATCAGAATGGGTTCACCAAGGGCAAATCCTGCTTGCCAAACCTAATTGTGTTCTGCAACAAAGTAACCTGCTTGGCTGATGTGTGCAAGCAGTGGACACTGTCTACCTGGCTTTCTCCAAGGCTTTTTGGTACGGTCTCCCACAGCCTCCTTCTAGAGACCCTGGTGTGTTACGGTTCTGGACAAGTGGTCTGTGTGGTGGGTGGGGAATTGACACACCGAGCCACTCTGCAGGAAGATCTGGGTAGGCTGAAAGAGTGGGCTAGCAAGAACCTTAGGAACTTTAACAAGGACAAATGTAAGTTCTGGCACATGGGAAAATGTAATACAGGAATTTAGCATGGGCTGGGATCTAATGAGCTAGGGAGCAGCTCTCTGGAAAAGGACCTGGAGGTCCTAGTGGGCAGCAAGCTCACTGTGAGTGAACAGTGTGCTGCTGCATCAAAGAAAGGTAACTGGATGCTGGCTTGCATCACCAGCAGAGATAAAGAAGCCACTATCCCACTCTCCTGCATACCTGAAATGTTGCATGCAGCTTTGGGCCCCACTATGCAAGAATGCTGTGGACAGGTTGGAGAGGGTTCAGAGAAGGGCCACAAAGATAATCCCAGGACTTGGAAGCCTGACATATGAGGAATGGCTGAGAGAATTGGATTTGTTCAACCTTGAGAAAAGAAGCCATAGGGGACACCTCATCACTGTGTTCCAGTATTAGAAGGGTGACTACGTAGAGGATGGAGACTCTCTTTCATAAAAGGAGTCACACAGAAAAGACAAGGGATAATTGGTACAAGTTACTCCTGGGGAGATTTTGACGAACCCAAGAAAAAAACTTTTCACAATGAGAACAAAAAGCCATTGGAATAATTTCCCAAGAAAAGGGGTGGATTCCCCAACATTATAAGATTTGGCTAGACAAGGCATCTTGTCTAGACAGCTCTTTTACCAAGAAAGGTTGGACCACATGATTCTTGAGGTCCCTTCCAATATGGTATTCTGTGATTCTGTGATTATGCTTTGCATTTCTGGAGTTTAAGGCTGGGTATGTCCATAGCCTCCCTAAATCTCTGCTCTAGCCTCAAGTCTCTGGAAGGAAAATAATCTGTTGCTATGTAAAAATGCATAGCAGTTTACAATCAAAGTTTATTCCCAGCATTAACACAAACTCCATACTTAACCCATATCTATCAAATCGGGTATTTATTTCTTTGCATTTCAAACTTCCCTGCCTATGAAAATAAAGCTAATATGTCCTTACCCAGTCTCAAATACCTACAGAACTAATTTACATCTAAAGTGTTTTCCCTATGACAGGAATCATTACAGAAATATGAAATGTTCTTGTTATTTTTCCAAAGGAATAACAGTATCTAGTCATTCAGCCAATTTGCAAGATGCTTTTTACCATGGATATCTCTGTTTTCCAGGCTTCAGGATGGTATGTCCAACACCTGATAGGTTTGGTTTCCCTCCTCTAAAATGAATGATAGCTGTGTTTTGAAACAGAGATAAGGGGAAAGGGGACAGTGAAGGATAATGGCAGCAGTTTGGGCTGTCTCTTTTGGCATGGCCTCAATCCTCTTATCTCACCTAATGGCAGAGTGAGTGCCAATATTTATTTGGCCATTCTCATTCACCAGCTGTTCCTGTACCATGGTGTTTTTCTTTCCAGATGGCAGCACGATGTTCCACGATAAAACTGACACAAAAAACAATGCAAAATTTGTCTAAAAGAGGTTCAGCAAGGATGAGAAAAACAGCTGGTATCTTTTAGAGCTAGCCAAGTTGCCTGACCTTGATGCCAGAGCAATTAAGGTTTGATTTGAACAGGGGGTAAGAAAAGAAAGGCAACCACTAGATTTATCAGGTATGATTTGGGAAGAGGAAAAAAAATATTACAACTCCTCTCCACTTTTTGGCTCTGTGACAAAATCAATTGCTGCAATCTGAAAAAGCTCCCAGAAGTCCCATATATTAGCAGGTCTTGTAAACTATTACATGCTGCCTAATTAATGCACTTCTAGATACATATATTGTGATCTTATTCAAATGACTATTGTAATGATGTAAACAACTGTATTCTCCTGAGTTTAATACTTCATTAGTCAATGTTTAGAAGTATTAAGTAGAGGGATAATATTTAAATAATATTTATGTTTTAAAAACAAATATTATCTCGAAACTTTTAAAAAAATTATTGCAGAAAAGATGTAATTAAATTGTTTTGTTTATTACTCTAATATCCCTGAAAGCAAGATATTTTTTCCCTACAGACAGAACATTTATGAACATGTTTTTTCTTCTGACTTAAGATCTAATAATTTTAAAATCTGGTAAGTTTAGAATGGCACTTTTAAAATCATCTTTCAAAATACCCAAAAAATATTACTTCATTTAAATGATGAACTCTTTCAAAAAAATCTCCATTTTCCATCTTGTAGTGACATTTACAAATTACAAGATTTTTTTTTCCTGTGAATTTCTAGGTTTTTTGTGTCCTGTGTTCTGATCTTAAGGAAATCATGTCAAATTCTGAATATCTATAGATATACTTGAGAGTATCCATCTGTAAGCCTAGGATTTTTGATTACAGTTTCTGCAGGGAAATATCTTCAGGCCAGATGCTAAGCCACTTCATTCATGCTGTTTCCTGCAGTAGCTGGCCCTTGGGATACATGGTTTCCGTCTCAGAAGTCAGAATCATAAACTCATAGTATATCCTGAGTTGGAAAGGACCCACAAAGATCATCGAAGTCCAACTTCTGGCCCTGCACAGGAACCTCAGGAATCACACCATGTGCCTGAGACCACTGTCCAAACATTCCTTGAACACTTGTGCTGAGGTTCTCCTTCACTCTGGCTGCTGGCAGCAGAGGTGAGGGGCACCTACTCCCTGCTCTGACTCCAGTTGTTGCCACCAAATCCTCTCTAAGGTCTGTTTTACCAATACCTGCCACTTAGCCCTTATAGCACACACACACTCATAGGGCACAGAGTGCTACTAAACAGAGTGGTAGTTTAAAAAATATTTAATACTTTTTAAAGGACAGACTAACAGAGCAGCAACAATTTTCATGTGGCAGTACCCCTTTATACCCCTTTGGTCTATTCCACCCTTTGTTTTTCCCTAGATCTCTTCCCTTAAACTTTCTTGAATGAATTTTGCATAGTCACCAAAGACCCTCTCAACTATCCCAAATCCTCACAGTCATCTTGTTTTCTCCTCCTCAGCTGCAAAATCCAGGTTGTCTCTTTCTAATGTGATACCTGGTAGATGCTTATCAGCCCATTAATTAGTGACTGGACAATATCTGCCTTTGGTACTGCCTTGTTATACCTTGTCTACTAGGTCTATGTCTCTTTGAGTCTTTGCATTGAAACATACTGAATAATATTACTGAAGCAGATGATGTCACCTCAACCCACCCCAGTTATTCTGATAACCTAAAGACCCTCACTCAATTTTTACATATTGTAGTCCAAACCTCTCAAGTTTATACTGGTAACTTCTTCTGCTTTACCTACAAATCTGAGGTTTGCTGAGGAGGACTGCAGGAGCAGCAAGCCTGCCGAAAATCAAGTCCATGCTCTGCCAATCACTACAGCAGTGTGAGTGCAGTGGAATGGTTCAGTGTTTTGGTTTCTGCTCATGTCAGGTTGAAGTTTAGTGGCTACAGAAAGCACAGCTAAATGTCACAGTGCTCATGTTTGGTTCACATGTGGTGCCTGAGCTAGGCATCTCTAAATTATAAACCTCCAATATTTGAGTCAAAGAGAGAGATTTTTGTTGTGGAATTGTTAGCAGTTACACTTCTTGTGTAGCCTAGACTTTGTAAGAATGACAGAGAAGCTTGTAATATGTTCTCTGCTAGAAAAAGAAATGGCAATTCCCATCTGATTATCACTGCCCTCCCCTGATTATACCTGTCCTCAGTTCTGCCAAGTGGGCACTCTTGTGCTAGAGCACCTGTTGTTCTCCTTAGAACAAGTTACCTAATGGAATTATTCTGGCATGTGAGGGAATCCTGATATGAGTGATTTAATTGAGAGAGCTGAGGAACAGGCAACACACAATATGAGATAATAACAAAGAGACTATCGCTCTTCTACTGACACTTGGAAAAGATTGATTGTTTTAGTGTGGGTTGGAGGAAGAGTGCATCTACTGTGATGGCAAAAAGAATGAGGTTATCTCAGTTGTGCAAAAGCTTTCAGCATTGTACGGCACAGAGGTAGGTATTGAATATATCAAACTATTAGGAAAAGTTTTTATAAAGCACTAGGGTAAAAGTTCCTGGTTCTTGGCTTTTCAATTTATTGAATGTTCCCTGGGCTGGAAGGAATTAGGTAGGAAATCTTTATTTTCTCTCTTTCAGTCTTCTCCAGTCACTTTATTTGCAGCAAATGCCAGTCAAAGCACAAAAATTACCACAGGGACCTCTTTAACTTTCCAAATCTGAGCTTTCATTATGAGAAACAGCACAGATAGATCACTGCAGAAATCACCATCCCTGCAGTGTGGCTTCTCTAGCAGTAAAAGGTCATTCCTTTTAAAAAAATAGCATTCCCTTTGCAGACTTTCCTCACAACCTCTGTACAATTAACTCTTAATTACAAGATTTTTCTTAAGAATCTGCAAGACCATCTTTGCAGGACCTGACTGGAACAGTCTCAACCAGGTGTATTTGAGCACTGCCACCCAGCTAGGTATCACCTTGATCACTAACTCCTAAGTAAAATGGTATGGATAGGAAACACTGAATATTTACAGAAATCTGTGATTCAAGTATAGATACTAAAGAAAATTAAGATAAAATCTGTGAAATTACTGGATTATTACCTAAATGTTTGTGTTACCTTATATAGTAAAGATCAATGCACTAATAAGGAAAAAGACTATTCATCAGATAATGATACATTTTTTGTTCCATTCTGTTGCAAGGGTCTTTATGTTTTAGTGACATATAAGATATCAGACATGTGACAAAAAACACATCTCCTTTTTACATTCTCTAGCTGTACTACTTCAATGCAATTGTGATATAAGCCAACATTAACATTTTGGATGACTTTTTTCCTAGACTCTGGACTGAATATTTTTAGCAAGATATTTTAAGCATTTAATCTTTTGTATCTTCATCAAGGGGACAAAATAAAACAATGAAGTGTCAGGAGAAGAACCAAAGAGCAGTTTCAGACCATTTGATGTACAACAGCCTTTCCTGGCTTACTATCCTCATGTAGAGGTGTTTTACCACATGATAAAGTCTACAACAGCTTCTTCACTGAAAACAAATTCTTCTTTGGAGGGCTGACAAAGGTCACTTATCTGGTGCTATAATTCTGTCTGTGCCGTATTCATAAATGAAGTGGTATTTCAGTGAGCTACATGTAGTTTTCTGGAGGAAAATAAAATATCCCAAAGCAATGAAAGAGTTAAGAAGGTCACAGGATTTGCCAAATATCATGATGTAATTCTTTGAGTCTACTCATCTCAGAATAACTTAAGACTCTGGACAATGTCCTTTTACTTGACATTCCAAAAGGATGAGAAGACTGTCTCTATAAACAAGATTAAGTGGTAGCTCACTTAATGAAAACTTAGTGCTTAATCAGGAAGTAATTCGAAGTTACTGGGGATTACCTAGATTCTGAATTCCTTCCAATACAAATGAAAATCTTTTAACTAATATTATGGCTTAGATCACATTTAGGCTTTAAAAAGCCACTGTGTAAAAGCAATTTCTTACTCAATTGATCTACTCACTGGAGTGCTAAAAATACAGTTTTCCCCTCTTTTCAAGCCTCTTTCAAAAGTGCTCAGAAAAGGAAAAGAATCATAGCAGCTATTGTGTCTCATACATAATTGGAATTGTCAAGCAGGACCTGAATTTAACTGGTATATTAAAAAATCACCTACTAATAGTAACCTTTCAATAACTTTTAAAGATGCAAATAAAGCAAAGAGCAGTTTCTAGACTGACAAAATATTTATTTTACATCAACATTCATAAACATTGATGTATTTTTTAAAGACATCAAATTAGTCACTCGTCTGTTAAATTCAGATTTTTAACAAAGAAAATTCCCTTCTAAACATAATTTCCTTGTTCCTTTTCTTGGAAGATATTTTCTGACTCTATTGCATTAGCAATAGAAGCAACCATTTGTCATAAGATGTGCCAAGGAAAAGATTTCATATACAGAAATAATTATTTAATTTTTTTATACTCTTGTGTTTACACAGGAATGCCTACTGTAAACTACAATCTCGTATTTTGAAAGTAAAATTGTTGGCTATGCAATCAAAAGTTTATTATAAAGACAGTTAAAGATCCAGAAATAGCTTTGGTAATTTTAATTTATCTTAACACCCTATGGGTGTTTTTCCTCTTAATTTTTACAACATCTCCACTTTGATTCTATACAAAAGGGCTTTTTACCTTTTTTCTTTTTTTTTTTTTTCCCAGAATAAGTACTCAACTGGCTAGACCTGTGAATAATCTTTGACCCCAGTAGGAATCTCAAAAATCTTGAAATGCTCCCTTAGGTTAGCTCCTGAATGTGTAACTCACAGCTCCTGGACTTTTCATCACACACAGTATATACTCACAGGAGCTTAATTCACTTGTCAAAGATCAGAATTTCCAAGTCATGGTAGTAATTACCTTTCTGAGCCCATACAGCAAAATGAATGAGACTTAACATCTGTTTTCTGGTTTCTTAAGTAAACTTCTATTGAGTGAATTCAATCATTGATTAACTGTTCAAGCCAATGAGACATCACATTTTTCAAAGTCAGAAATTATTACAATTTCCATTGAGCCTATGATCTGATTAAAACTGAATGGAAAACAATTTTCTCAGCCTGCTAAAATGTTAAAGATTTCAAGAATTTTCCTCATATCAAGGAAACGTATAACAGCTTTCCATGTGGCTGGAATCTCCATCTACTGTATGATAGTTCAAAACTCTTCCACCTTTAATTCAAATCAGAGAATGTGGGTTTCTCACATCTTATCAAAACCCAAATCACTAAGAGGTTGTCTACTACTCTGCTGGTTTTGATCTGAAATGGCATCATAGTGATGGGAATGAATCATGACTGCTGTAGGGTCTGGGAAGCAAAATTGACACTGAGGTTTGAAGCAATACTAATTATTGAACAAGAGTATTCAAATCACTGTACTAGTTTACTATAGGGATATATGAAGGTACTAAAATGATTAAACCTTTACTGAAAAGAAGGGTTTGTAACAAAGCCATAATTTCTAAGCTATAATTACCACAGATTTGGATTTTCTAGGAATTGTTCATTGCTAGCTACAGCACAGTTGTCTACAGATGGACTTCTGATATGTACACCCCATGTCTTTTTGAAACCCCTGCAAAAAACATTCTGACTACACAGAATGACCTTGCATCTCATTGCAGATGAATTTTGTCTAGAATAGATTAGAAAATTAGAGTTGGAAGAATGGGGAAGGCCTATGGGATGAATTGGAGGCTCAGAAATCCATGGACAGGAAAGACTAGAAGTCAAATGTGGAAAGATCAGGGATGAAGAAAGATGTAAGTTGTATCAAATAATGTAAAGTATGTAAGATAGGCTGGTAAAGGTGTAGGGGCACTATGACATCAGAAAAACTTTGGATGCATGTTTTCTGTTGAGCATGTCAAATCCAAACCGGGACTATTGAGACTGTACTGCTAAGTACTGCGGATCTCTGAAGCTCTGATCCATGATAGAGTCACAAAGGGATGCTGTTGCATTATAATACCATCAAACCTGATAGAGACAGTAGTAGGATGTAAGTGTTACTAATGCCTTCTCACTTCCATCATTTTCCTTCTTAACTTGTATTGCACTGCTCCCTTTCTTGACTTCACAAAATACAAAGTACAATTTTGTTCTTGCTATCTTACCATTATGAGATAAAAAGAACAAATCTAGAATATTAAGTCTTTCTATCTCCTCTCAAGTGTCCCTCCTCCCTTTTTGTCATCATATTCTTTATAATCCCTGCTGCAGACAACTGCAGGGTCCTTTGTTAGGATGTGTAAAACCTGTAGTCTCCCTTGGATGAACCCTCAAGTCAGGTATTGTGGTACATCCTTGTCTTGCCTGACTACAAATTTTTCAATACAAGGCAAATTATTTTTCCATGCTAATGCTATATAAGAAATACATGTCTCAAAGACACTCTCACCTCCAGGTAAATCTATTGCTGTTTTTAGAATTTACACCAGATGAGAATTCTGGTCTTTATTAGTAATTCACTGAAACACATTACTGAACCCCAAGAACCTCATGTTTCAATGCTGACAACTGAGTCATAGAAACCACAGAGTACAGCAACTAATTCCTGCCTTTAATCCCAAACTTTTATCTTCAGTCAGTTTTTCCAGTTTTGTAAATTCCTCACAATTCTGATAGGTGATCTTGTCCTGTGAGACATTAGTGTCAAAATCCTCCTGGACTTCACCAAAATCCAAATTTCATTTTATTGTTTTAACAAAAAGTCTGATTCTGGAAACGGTGATTTAAATGAGATTCTTGGCTTTTATTCACTCCAACAAAAATTTTTTAGACTTCACAGTTGCCAAAATATATTGAGAATATAAAGTCTTAAAACTTTGAAAGAGAGGATAAATAACCCTCCAAATGTAGTGTAAATGTAGTTCTCAATTTCGTGAGTGACTCATTTAGACTTTTGAATTTTTGGAATAGCCAGCACTGCTAAATTAATTGCAAAGGGCAAGAAGTAAGGGTGTCCAAGCTAAACACTCTGCGCTAATCATGGCTTGGTCTTTTGAGAACATCAACCAATGCAGATAAAATTAATACTGTTTCCAAAAGAGTGAATGCAAGTTTAGCTAGTTGTCACAGAATCAGCAGATTTTACACCCAACCCTTGTCATTTTTGCAGACACTCAGGAAAATTTGCAATGTACTTCTATCTGTGGGATCAAATGAGTCAGGTCTCTGAATTGGTAACTATGGAAATACAGAAGGAAATATATCCAGTCCACCTAGCTTTAAATTGTCGCTTCTAGATTATTCCTCATTTCAGGGCAACAGTTTACAGATAAATACAGATTCTTCTGAACAACTTCATGCTCTTCTTCACAGGAAGTTGTCCTTTAAAAAAAAAATCTAAAGAGAAATAGGATTATAATCCTGAATGACTAAATGAGAGAAACAATGAAAACATGTATGCTTAATAATTTTTCAATTGATGTTAAACACATTAAAACTCGGGACCATTTTTTTTCCATTTTTTTTGTCTTCACAGTTAGGGGCTGAAACATGTTGTTCTTGGTCTGCAGGAAAATATTCTTATTATTATCATTTTTAAGGGCTGAACTCTGATGAGAATAGAGAATCTAATCTAATCTAATATCATACTTATTGCTTAGCTTACAATGATATTACAAATGGCTCCTCTGTCTCCTACCTGCTTACGAAACTTTGCCTTTTTTTGCTCCATACTACCTGGGTCTTCATTATATTATGAATAATACATCACATCCACATTATAGGAAATGTATTTACAAATGGAGTCTAACTGCATCGTCAGATGTGCAGTTTGTAACTTTGCATTTTAGAATGAGCTAAATGATTGAGAGCACTTGAAAGCAACTTCCATTATTTATGTTACAGTCATCCTGAATTTGGCTATCCTCTAAATCTGTCGATTTGAGCCAAGTACCAAGCTTTACTGTATTATTGACTTTTAAACAGTACAGTCCATTGATTTAATTGGAGAATCCTGATTAAAAATTGATGTGACAATGTGCCCTAATGCCCTCACTCTGCACATAAAGCTAGTACTGATGTACGTCTACAAAGTTGTAGTCATTCATATTCAACTGCTGTTCAGCTAGTTCCAGGTAAAATTGCAGCTCATGCTTTTAGAGATTGTACTAACAGCCATAAGCAGATACAAAGACCATTTCTTTTATGAGGAAGGGCTGAAAACAGATGTTGTGAGCCATATTCACTTCCTACTAGAATGTTCATACCTGTTTGAAAAAGATTTTTGATTCAAACATCCCTCACAAGAACAGAAATTGCTACTCCATAGGACCATCTGCTCAGGTTGAATCATCTATCTCTGCATCAGTGCTGATGTGATTGAAGAAACGGAGGTTAATTTCTGTAGAAAAATATAAGACTATCTGTGAAGAATGTCTAAGGACCAGTACAAAACTCATGTTTCTTGCTCTTTTTGTTGAGCATGTTCTTTTAATGCACCTGTTCTTTCCCGCAGTGGCAGTGTTTCTTTAGCTGAAAAGGTAAAATTCAAAGAAAAGACAATTACCCTACTGCGGTCCTCTAAATCAACAATTTCTACTGATTTTTTTATTGAACTTGATAGAAAACATTACTTAAACATTACTTAAAACTGAAATGAACTACATTTTAAACTATGTCTGAGATTCACTCTCAGCACAAATTTGGAGTTAACTACTAGCAATTACTCTGAATTTATTTTAAATTATCATAATAGGAAGTGTTATGGAGGAAGAGGAGTTCAGAAGACATGTTCTTTTGTTCTTGAGAATTGTTTTGACAGACTAAGGACCCAAACTAAAACCAAAGAGAACCAGTACAAAGGAAATTTGCACAGATTAAAGTACCACTAGTCTAGACAGCGACCTAGACAGAATATTACATAAAGCAAGATGGCCCGACACAGACAGCTAAACTTGTACAATCTCCACATTTGTAACTGTATATAACATATGAAAGAAATGAATTTGACCTTTTACTGCATTGGAGATGTTGGAACTAGAACTTAGCTAGTGTTACGTGAGTCTCCATGCTACTGAAAGCCATAGAGACAGTATGATATAACTACAATATTGAGTCCACTAGAGAATATTCTGTGAACTACAGTTCTTCTTTCCCTGTGCGTATGCATTCCAGGTATACTGCCTTTAAGTATAATTACTTCTTGAATCATCAAAATCAAAGCCCAATGTTTTGAGAATTTAATGTCAAAGCATGGTTGTGCATGCAATATAAATACTGAAGCAAAAAATATAATAGGACCTCATATGAAATGCAATTTTTTTTATTGTGTGCAAATTTCATTTGTATAACATTCAACACAGATTCCTATAAGTGAAAATTTGTGCTTCCCCAAAAGATATATTTTTTTAAAAAAGCCTGCCTGCAATTCCTGCAGTATACCAAAAGAGGGCACCTAAGGCTTTCAGTATAAAGCCCAGGAAATCTGCTGGAATTTGGATCACTTTCCAACAATATTTAAAAAATCTTCTCCCACTTTACAGCACACTAAGCAGAAATATGAAGTCTGTCATGACTATACAATGAAATATAACATTCAAAATTTATACAACTGCTTTTAAGGAAAAACAACATTTGGATATATTCACATATCCACAAAAATAGTGTAAATCATAGAATAAGAGCAAATGTGCAGTTTATGAAAATTGCAATAAGATTCTCTAGAAGTAATTGGTGCCAGGATACAGAAGAAGTGACTGAGCATCCCAGCTGTGCAGACCTCTTCTTAGCAGAGAAGGGTGGACTGGCTGGAGGCAGCAGATCCCCATGTAATTGCAGTTAGCGCTGCTGTGGAGTCAGGCTTATACATGAAAGGCTGTGTGAGGTGCCCAGAAGTTTGAGCTGGCGAACAGAAAGGAAGCTCTAGAGGTGCATGTCTTGCACAGAGATAGCAAAGGGCTCATTTCAGAGGAGGAATTAGGCACAGGCACTCCCACACAAATCTTTCTTGGGTCAGATTCCAAACATTGATATGATTCAGTAATTGTCCTCTGAGAGTTCTGTTTTTGGTGAGTTTCAGCAATTATCTTTTTACCTACCTGTCTATGCTACATACTTGTCTATTTTCTAAAATTAAGAGCACTTGAATAATAAACTTTTTAAAAGTCATAACAGAAATGGTTGAACTGCAACAATTTTATTTGCAACAACGTTTAATAGCAAATATCACCAAGAGTGCAATTTTATAATTATATATACACTAACTAGAAGAATTTGCATTTAACAGAAGTCCCCAATTCTGGTCTATCAGGAGATTGTAAAGGTATTGCATGTAGTTATCCTTTGCAGAGATGTTAATTTCAGATGCAAAAATAAAAAACACTTAATTCAAAGGCCAAAAAATGAAATAAAAAACCCAAGGATTTTATTTTCCACTTGCCTTTAATATGCAAAAATGTGTATATATCTTAGAAAAGGTGCACAGTAAATCTTCAACTGTTGTTTTAGCATAGATATTTAAGTGTCTCACCATTTACTTCTTTAATTGCCTTCCAATGCCTGCTTTATAAATAAGGGAAAGGAGATACCCAACTGAAAAAGTGGGACATTTAATCCCCTATTAAATGATTGTAAATATTTTCCGTTCTTTGGAATGTGATTAGTGATAATTGACTGCATGACAGGGAATGCAAGAAAGAAAATAATTGTACCCCTTAAATATTTATTGAATCAAACTAGGGTTATTTGCCCTAAAATATCAAGCAAGAACTCCAAAAAGAATATAAAGAAGAGCAGTCTGGAAGATATGTGATCAGAAAAGGGGAATAAAATCCAATTATTTTTGACATTTCTAATTTCATATTTCTTGGGCATTTTTATTGTTTGGTTTGGTTTTTTTTTTGTTTTCTTTTTTTTTTTTTTTTTTTTTTTTTGTTTTGTTTTGTTTTGGTTTTGGTTTTGTTTTTTTTCTGTAGCTTAAGTTTGTCTGCTGGACACCGCTGTTTGTTTTTCAGTTTATTTTGAAAAGTCATTCGAGAATGTATAAAGGTATTTCCTAAAGTTGTAGTGATAGTTTTGCATTGTTACTTTTATAGTTCAAGTGGATTATACTGTTACAGTCAGTGAAGGAAGCTTTGAGTGTAGGAAAATTTAGAAATAAATAATTTTACAGTAAAATATCTTGTTATTAGTTCTTCTAGATAAATTTAGAATAAAACTATTACTGCTTATCCAAGTCCTGTTTTACGAGGTTTTTTGTACCCTTTGCAAGTAAGTAACTCTGTCATGCTCAGGAGATTCATATGCTGAAAGGTGGTCTACCATGCAGGCTCCAGACTTGCCCATCTAATTTTTCAGCTACAGGAATAAAGAGAACTTTTTCATTTGGGTTACCTGAAATCTAGATTGTGTGCACAGACCTAAATGGAGCAGAACAGAGGGAGGAGCGTAGGAGGGTTGCAGGGAATGTATGCTTTTCAACAGTGCCAGGGAGTGCATATATAGTGGTGCAACATGCTCAAACATATGGGCCTACGTTTGGATGCATCTGTTTTGGGCACCCAAGCTGAGAGACCTAGAGAGCTGAAACTTCAGCAGACCTTTGGAACTAGCCGCTGAAAATAGGGCCTTTTTATGCTGTCTCAATTCTTTCTCATAAAAGCAGGCACTAATAATCACCAATCAGGTTTGAAAATACATGTTGGGGAATATTCTCCACCCGGTGCTTAGAAAAATAAATGTGTAGAAAATCAGGGATTAGAGGTCTAAGCCTACTTTGAATCTGACCCAAAATATGAAAAGAAATGCTTACTAACTGGAATGGCTGTATCTCAAAGGCTTAACCTGGCTTTGGTTTGATGCACTGAAGAGTATCGTGCTTTCATGGCAAGGGACAGATCCAGAGGAATTTTTAATGTTTTTCTTTGCTAAATTTGATTATCTCTAACAAAATGCTCAAGATGAAAACTTTCTCCCTTGCAAGCCATTGCATATGTTAATTAAACCAGCTCATAAACCACATTCAAATTAACTAGAATACTGTTCCAGTAAAAGATGTACATGATTCTAAGAGTAGCTGTCTGAACACCCTACTAATACAGCCACATACAATGGCTCAAGTAATATAAAACTATTCTAGATTTTTCCTCAGTGATGTGCACTCAATATAAATTAGTTTGCTATGAAAAATAAAATGACAGCTTTAGCTAGATTCAGGATTTCTTTTCCACAGTTTCAGTTCTTTGATCAAAAACTACAGTAGATTGAAGTTTGCTATTGTCAACATATTGTACGTACACAGTGTGTTTATTTTTGTGCACTTTTAATGTATTTAACCTTAATGTCTGTTTCTTTAAAGCAAAGAAACTGTGGCTCAGCATCTTGAATTGTCAAAGCAACCTATTGCAGATTTCTTTTTATAGATGAAAAGAAGCGTCCAGATGATGAATGCTATTCACAAAGTGATTGCCGTGGCAGTCATATCATGTCTCAAAGTACACATGGCTGTGTAAATAGAAACTGCTGAAACTTGTTCTGACATGTAAAACTTTTTCCATGGCATATCTACTTTTGTGTCACCTAAGCAGATTCAGCTGGAGCTCTTAGTAAAAATGCAAGAGTTTTTATTTGCTTTTTAATTTTTTTTTGTTTTAATATCACTTCATTAGATGGGCCAAAAGTGAGATATTCTTCTCCCCCATGAGACCCTCAAGTTTAACATTAGAAGAAGTTTTGTGACAGTCTAGTAAACCTTTAATGAGAATTCCTTTTGTGACAGACAGATGTAAATGTATCCCTCTAATCCTATTCTTTCAGGATTTGTCTGCAGATGAATGTTAATAATTAGTAGTGCTTTCTCCCTCCTCCTTCCTTCATAAAATTGTATTCTTCATAAATTCATCGTCTTTTTTTCCCCCTGTTTTCTCAAAGTACCAGCAGCCCTGACAGCCTCCCTTTGTTCTTATGTTTATAAATAATTTATCATGTAGAAATATCTCTTCTTAGTCTTAAAAAATAAACTAATGGTTGAACATAACATACTGCCAGGAGCAGATCTACCACTAGCTTTAGAAAAAAAAAAAAAAAAAAGGAAAAAAGCTTCATGATTAACAAAGAGAGAAAGAAGGAACATCACATGGAAATCTATTTATCTGAGTGAATGCTGATTTTTGTTTGCAGATGATAAATGCATCTGAGCTACACTCATTTTATGCTCTATTTCTTTTCTTTTTCAGACTGCACACCTCAATTAATTCTTTAAAAATGTAGCTTCCTTTAAATGTCTTGAACAAACAAAAGGCTACAACATGGACTAAGTTACCAGCACAAATGTGTTTACACTGGTGTAGGTGATTATCTTGAGGAATATACCAGCCCTTATACTGACGCTTCCTTGACAATTGCTGTCCATGTTGTAGATGCACTGCTAAAGAAGTCACATATTTAGCCAAGACATTCAGTCTATTGTCAACTGCATATGGACCAGCTGTTGGTGTTGGGGTTCTTGCAAAAGAATTTTAAAGGCTGTACTGCAGTAGAATATACTTTGTCAAGAACGCTCACACATGCGATCTCAAACTACAAAGAGCCAGCACTCCAGTTAGAATTGAAATATACTGAGTTTCAACACCTACTGAACACAAAGGAATGATTCTGTTTCCAAATGGTTGTATGGCTCCATTATTGTTGTTTTATGCAGCCACAGCAGGAGCAGTGTCCACATAAATGACTAGAATTATTGTTAATTAAGGTAAATTCAACTGAACTTGATATTCCATTGTCCAGCCTAATTCTGAGAAGGAATGTTTATTTTGCTTCAGGTTAGCATATGTCAAAGGAGATGGCTTAAAAGTCACTATGTGATAAAGAGGAAATATATTCAAGTCTTTTTTAAAACAATCCTAGCATGCAATTTAGATAGGGATCTTGACATTAACTCTCAACAGCTGCCAGGATTTTTACCCAAAGGTGAGGTCCCATATCATGTCCTGCCTCAGAATGCTCCCTGTGATGGTGACATCAGTGAGCACATGACTTACTATTAAGCTACAGAACCTGTATGCACACTCCATAATTATACTCAAGAAAGTAATTTGGATGCTACTTTGTTTCATAAGAAGTGAGTGTAGCTCTATTTTAGCATACTTTGTTTTAAATTCCCTCCAGGTGCTAATTCGAGCCTCCTCTGTAGTATACACTCAATATTCACCTACTCTTCAAGCATATTATCACAAATAACTATAATTGAATCAATAGTACCACCTAATTTAAGGGTAGGAAATGAAAGGAAAAAGAATACCTTACCCAAGGTACACATACAGTAGCAGCTAGGGAATTTAGGCAGATATGCAAACCCAGTGTAGAAATAGTTATGACCTGCAGGGCTTAGCTTTGGATCTGAAGGAGGGCTAGAGCCAAGACTAGTTTGATTTTGCAAAAACCAGACCAGCTGCCCTTTGTAAATTATTCATTCTTGCTTTTGGCTTGTTTCTGACTTTGGAGAGTGGAATGACTTTTGGCCAGAAAGAACACTTACTTAAAATCTTTTGAAATAAACTGGTTAGGGAGCTTTCTGAATAAAAGAAGATGTCATTCCTAGCAACTCACAGATGAATGTTTGCACAAAAACAGCTTGGAAAGAGAAGGTTTAAATCTCTGTCAGGTGTTCAAAACCAATCTGAACCTTCTTTTAAGGAGTTTGATCTTCTAATCCTCTACCTTTTCTCACCCCTTGCCTCTAACACTATGTAACAGGATTCTCAGCTTCTGTTAAAATACATTTTGTGATAGTCTGTAAATCTCTGCTGAGATTGCGGCTGCTTGCAGATCTTACAGGGTGTGATGCGAGGATTCAATGTTTTTCAGGAACTCTACATTCAGAACAGAATCCTGCTTGAAAATCCCTGGGTGCACACATTGTAAAGAAAGCAGGAAGACAGACCTAAAATAGAGTATGCATCAAGACCAGAATTTCATCCAAAGGTAGCATGCTTCTGAGGAGACATTTGAAAGCTCAGTGCAATTTTTTAAAGAAAAACTTTCAGGTTCCCAAAGGCTGCTCAGGATCAAGAGAGAAACTAATGTCATGGGAAGGGAGGATGAGGTTGAAGGGAATGAAACATTTGATTGCAAAGAGGAAGAAAACAGAATGAGACTGGTATAAAAGCATCTCAGACAAGCATTTGACAGTGGTAACTTCATTTTTTCAATACTGGGACCTGAGCACACAAATTAACCCTTAAATGCCTTTGCATTTATCTTCAGCCTATCACATCTTCATGGTAAAATGTCTGTCTAATAACACTGACACATTACTTTTCAAATTTTCACTAAAGATCCTTTATGATTATATAAAGCATTGTAGTTGTACCACTACTTTCTCTTGGCTAAATTATTCCCCTGATCTGTGCTATTACACAGGTAAACCCACTTCCAATTAATTCATAACCTCTGCTTTGTTCCACTCCAAACCTTAGCTTGAATAAACATCTTGAGACCCAAATGCCTAAAAAGGAGATCAGGACCCAAACATATATCCAAATCTATTTTTTTCCCCCCAGATTATAAAATGGACTAATCAAATCACCTGATTTTTATTGGTGTCAATTCTTGATCAAAAAATTTTCAACTGAGACCCTTTGCTGCCTATAGCAATGTATCTTTATAGAATAGAAACTGCCTGGCTCCCTGGCATTATTAAGAAAATACAGTATACAAAAGCTTTAAGCTTCAAACCATACAGCATGATTATTATGATAGCAGGAGATGTCAGGTGGAGACAAAGACACATGGATAGAATTGACTTGAGGCGCGTCATCAGAAAATAAGGGTGATGTGATCACAGTACTTATAGCATATGCAGCAGCTGTACAATTCTACATGGCAGCTTCCATCCTACCCTTCACATGAGGAAAAAAAAAAAGAGAAGATTCTGAGTAAATGATGGTTGAATACACAATAAATTGTAGTGTATGACAAGACACTTTCTTTTTTGTTTAATATATAAATCAGGAACACTTATGAATTAATATCAATTAAAATAATGTATTTGCTTTCTTTCTACAGTTATGTCAGCCTTATTAAAAGCCAAGTGCTAAATCTTCATTAGATTTTTCAATATTAAAATACTTCCATGAAATATAAATTAACATTTAACTTGTTGCTGGTCATATTAAGGAAAAGGAGGAGGCAAAACCCATTGGGATTGAAATCCTGACTCGGTTAAATCAATGAGACTTTTGTTTCTGAACTCAGTGGGGCCAAATAATTCCTTCCCTGTTGACAAGAGGCAATACCTTTAAATCTGGCAGAGAAGCAGGCCTCAGGAAGTATTCTGTTTCAGTTTATATTCCTGACTAACATGATGATGGTTAAAATTTTCAAAGTATCCTTGGCGACATAGGGAGAACATGTGCCCGAACAAGAGTAGAAATGTTTAGATTCCTGGGTAGCTTCAGTGTTTTAGGAAACCTTATGGTGTGCCTAGAATTTTAACAATTCTACCTCATGAAAAGACACAGCGGCATTCTCCCTAGAATGATGCAAAATCTACTTTTCAGTAGATGAAACCTGCAAAGCAAGTGAGTAGCTCACATGTGAGCGCTGGAATTGATATCAGAGCGCAGGCTGTCAGTGGTGCGCATCTGGAGGGACGTGCCCTGTCTGATGAGCAGCAGCGAGCGCCGAGCAGCGCGAGGCTGTCTGCAGCTCTGCGCTGGGAGTCGGCCCAGGTCTCAGCTCACTACGCAGCTTGTGCAAGATTTCCCAGCGGATGCGAAGTTTAGGAAGATGGATAGGTCAGGAAGCGAGAGAAGCTGAGTAGCTGCAATCAAGTTGAAAGAAACCACCATAATGTGCATATTCAGTCATAGCTGTGATCAGTGACTACCCTTCCTTTTGCAATAGCCCCAGTCTTGAATCAGAACAAATCTATCTGGAAAACTGGTCAGGAGCCCTTTGAAATGGCCAGGCCGCCTTTCAGAGCTTTTGTGCTTGCTGAAGCAGCTTGCGAGCTTTTTGCCTTTCAATAAGAAAGGAGACGAGATATTTTAGCTGCGCTACATCCGACTGCGGCGCTTGTGAACCGGGAGCGCAGCTCTCTCCTCCGTGGGCTTCTGCATCACCAAGCCACAAGGTGGTGGTATGGTGTCACTTTTTTTTTTTAAGCAACAAAAAGAGGTTTTGTTTAATGAGCTTGAACTCACAAGCCTGCTCATCTAGTGAACTGTGACTTTTCAAATACCAACCTATTAATGTCAAAGGCAATACTGAAGGGAACAGTTCTGTTTGATTTAAAAAAAACAGACAATGTGAAGTCCACTATGCTCTAATATCTATCACCTATGGGGCTCCATTCATGCCTAATGCTTTATTCAAGCTAAGACCTAGTTTTTATATATCAGATTAATACATATCTACAGCTTTGCACCTTTCTATTTTGATTTTTTTATTATCAGGGCTCGCCGGGGCCATTTTCATTCCCTTACTATAGCATCTGCAAGCAGGTGGATTAGAGATAACTCTCATTGTGCTTTGTTTTCTCCTGACACTGTCATTAATCATTCCTTAAGCCACACTTCAACTTATAGTAATCAGGACTGGCTGTTCCCAAGCTGCACAAGAATTGCCTTTCACAATGTAATGTGAAATTG
The DNA here is from genome assembly GCF_015832195.1 of Motacilla alba alba. NCBI lineage: Eukaryota > Metazoa > Chordata > Aves > Passeriformes > Motacillidae > Motacilla > Motacilla alba. Next base: position 31,608,602 of record NC_052020.1, read on the forward strand.
GAAGCGAATGGCTGAAGCCAGACGCTTCTTCTGCATTCCCCATCTATCTCATCATTTAGGTATTTATCCATCTCAGGCTTGTACAGGGAGCATCTCTCTCCTTCCCATGAGGACACAGATTGCAACAGAGGATCAGATTTGTTACCCAGGCTTTGGGTTTTGATTGTCCTCTTATAAGTTCGGGATTAAAGTGAAATTTCCCACAGGGCTATGCAGGATTTGCTAGCATTTAACTGTTTAACCTGGCTGTTTGTGAATGAGAATCCTGTGGTCAACTATTCCACAGAGAATATTATGGTAAGCCAGCTCTGAATGGCAGATATTTTGGTAAATTCCTGTAAAGACTGCTACAGTTGATTCCAATTAAGTTCATACCTGATAACAATTGTTTTCTTGTACATGATGAACAGTAATCTTATGATAAAAAAACAATTGTCTAGTCTCTTGTGAAATACTCTTGTCAGCTTCAGAATAAATGCAGACCTTCAAAAACTTGCAGTCGTCTATTTATGCTTCTAGAATCAGTGTGCACTAATTTGTCTTGAACTAGGTCATATCCCTCACTGTGGAGAAGAGCTGTATTCCCTTCTATCTTATCCAATTTTGGTAATAAGTATAAGGTAATAATATCTGTAGTAGCAGAGCAGCGGAATGGACAAACATTTTAAACAAACTGCACTTGATGCATTAATAAAGACAAATTGATGGTTCTGGAAAGCATGCTTTTAAATATGTATCCAAAACAGATGTACTTTTCCTGGCATTTGATGTGATTCTTGCACAAAGGGAAGTACCTATAATGTGCTATTCTCCACAAAACTGAAAGCAAGGGGAAAATTTTTCAGTCCACATTATCTATATTTTAGTCTTAGCTTTAGATCCATTTAAGGAAAAAGATTTTAAAACAAGTCAAAATCATTTTGTTATCTAGTTTAAAAAGACTGTATGCTCAACCACTGTATATATATTCTATTTAATGTGGATGTGTTTTTAAAATGCCTAGGAGGATAGTGCTCATTTCATGTGCTTCTCCAAGAGAGACATAACACCCAAGCAACTGAAGTACATAATTTAACAAAACATTTTAGCTTGCAGTGAAATCAGTTCCCTGTGAGGGAATGGACTGGATCATTAAACTGAATTTTAACCCCACTCCCTGAGAAATTCTTACATCTTATTCAAAAGTTTTCCTTTTTTTTTTTTTTTTTTTTTTTTGGTCTACAAATGTGCTGAATTTTCAAAATAAGCTTTCATGGGATTTAGTTTGGGGATAAAAATCATAAATATTTTTATTTATCTCTTTTAAAATAAAGAGTCACAGAGAGCCCAAGGGAAAGGCTCATGGATATTATCAATTGCAAATCTACAAATTCTAATGCAGACTCTAATCAACGAATATAATACACAAATATGTTACTTTTCTTGTTCACCCTTCAACTACATTCTGAACCTGTAGTTATGACATTGATCTCGTGTTAACCAGTGTCTCAGTGAAAAGGAACAGTGCTTGGTTGTGTAACGGTACCTGTGAAAGCCTCGCTGCCTGAGTGCAAATTATTAAATATCTTTGCCATCGTTTTCTCTTTCTCTCATAGCACTAAATGATTACTGAAAAGGCATAAGCAATCCTTTCTATTTATTTGAAATATCCACTAGATTCAGATGAGTAATTTTCAGCTGTGTATAATGCTCCCAAAGTAACCTCTTCATTTCCATTGTTTTAGTGTGAAATCATTTCCTCAGGAGATAATTAGAGTTGCTCCATTTATTACATTAAATGATTAGCATGCACTTGAAATGATTCAGTATATTTTCCTTTATTGCTGATGACTCTTAAATATGGGCCTACATTTTTAATGGATAAATTAAGATTATCTTGACATTTTGTGGCTGCCTCAGCAGCAAAACAAGACAGACTTTCTTTTCCAAATACACACACAGGTGTGTGTTGAATAACACACGTTAGCTAAAGGGCTTCTATTCACCTGAGTATCCCACATGCCTCAGCTTAAAGACCACTAGGTTTGCAGATAAAATGAGGGTTTAAATGTACCAAAATTGCTACTGCTTCTGTTTCATGTGTAGTTAGTAATTATTCTTAAGTGTCATGGGATCAGAATCCCAGCATCTCAGCTAAAGCATCTGCTTCCTCTGAACAACCAGCATCTTCTTCCAAATGCATATAAAATTATTTCTTACAGTGGCAGACTTGCACTTTTATCATATTATATTAATTAATCTAAATGAATAAAAGAGTTTTTCTGCATGCTAACTAGTGAACTATCATCCTCTCATTTATGAGAATAAATTACCCTAGAATTGTGAAAATATATCCCAATTAATACTCCTTATTAAAACTGAGTAAGGTTTAATGCCAAGCTACAGCAACAGCTTTAAGACTTTCTTTTAAGAATGGAAGTCTGTAGTAATATGCAGATGGGCTGCAGGTGGGACCAGGTATTTGTGTAACCAGCACCGTGACAAAGACTCCTGCAGCAGTTGCCAGCATTGACCTGGATGTAGTGGATATGAACAGTGACAGAGGTCAGCAGAATTAAAAGGGCTCCATTTTCCCAAGACTGTGCCATGTCATTCCCAAAAGAAAGCCAAAGAAATATTTAACTGGATTTGAAAGCTTGGCTCATTGGAGTTAAATAACCTACCACACTCGAGCTACCTTAGTGGATGTGAAACTGATGTCATTATTAAAGGATACATTCTCTCGTGATGGGATACATTCACCTGTCCTCCGTTTCTCAAATTTCACCATAGCCCAAAGACTCCTCACACATTCAGTCAATTTAAACTCAAACATATTTTGTATCTAATTTGTTATAAATGTAAAAATAGGTTTTAATGGTAAGAATTCTCTTGGCAAGATTTTATGAGCATTTTTACTTTTTGAAGAGAATATATACAGGTTATGTGTGGTCAGACAAGGTATTTCATGTTTTATCTGAAAATCCACTTTGCTATTTTAGTGAATAAGTTCATATTTTGAAAAAATATGCAAACTGTGAGTGTACAGAATGTGAAAGAGAAAACATAATCAAAAATTGTTTTAAAGAGAGTATTATAAATGATTTGTGTAATGGAGTATAAAAAACCACTTTCATAAAACTGTATCTTAGATCAGAAAATAATATTCTAAATTAAATGTTCAGTACTACAAAGCAAAAATGTATATATTTTGACTTGTTCACTAATTAAGCACTCAAAAATAATCTTTCTACTGGCCTATTTTCCATCCAGAAAGCCACTGCAGATATTTCAGTCTTACAGAACACTCTAAGAAATATTTCTTCATGAATTCATAGACATTGCTCGTGTTGTATGAACAAGAATCAGATGTATTTGAGATAGTAGATCTCACCAAATCCAATAAACTCTGCCCTTACAAGCAATGTTACTTTTATTTCATGTAGTACTGCTGCATGGAAACAGCAATGGCATGCATGGCTCCACATGCCTGGAAACAAACACCTTTCCTCTGTTTCTTGGTTGATCCCCACTTGAGTCAACATTCCCACCTGTGTCTAAGCAGCAAATTTGACCACAGTGTGGTCAGACAGGACAGACTTCCTAAATTTAACTATAAAAGTCCAAGAAAATACTTAATTTGGAATATGGTGAGAGGAGTGGGGATGTCTGCTGGAACTAAGCCCAAATGGTGAACAGGTCTGTGCTCCTAAATGAAAATTGGGCAAATCCAGCCCTGTTCAGCTAAATTCTTACGGCACATGAGTGTGTTCCACCAGTAAACAGCTCCAGACATTAACATGAGGTTTGATAATCCGGCACTCACAGATTGCTTCTCCTCTTCCTAAAGTCATAAATGTGACTCTTTTTTTCTATCTCAGTGATACTGGACCATCATAACTAGAGGTGAAGGTCTGGTCACTTCATTAACAACAAGAAATTCTATTTACTAGCCCCAGCATTAGTATATGATGTAGGCACATTTATCCTTTAAAACTTCAGCAGTATAAAAGCACACCATTAAATAATAGCACTACTATAGGCGTATTATACAGAGAAAGTGCCATAATGTTGTTTGTATATGACAGGCATTTTCAGTGTAAGAATGCTGAAATTCTACACTGATGTCATTAAAGCATAAATGACACACTACCAAAAGATGGAGATACTAATGTATGGTGGTTAAAACTACACTTCTTTGTAGGTTTTAGAGTATTTTTAATAGCTTCAAAGCATGTTTTTAATAGACGAAGTTATAACAATACCAACAGTAGTGGCATGAAAGGTTACAATGGATGAACACCATCTGTCTCAAACATTTATTCCATTTAAGTAAAAATACTTGATAGAGAGCATTTCTATTATTCACAAGAAATCATGGAATATAATGGTTCCTAGCACTCCTTTTGTAATAGCTTATTTAAATACTTGGGGCTGCAATTCTGATTCCCACTTTGTTCAGACTTCACAGAAATACTTCTTACAATTGATCACATTTTTATTCTTTATTGTATTCTAAATAGCCTCTGATTTTTCAGAACCCAAGACTAAAAATTAGGTTTGCAGAAGTGAAAAGTACAATCTTGAAAAAAACCCTCTCTACACTTTTCTTAACTGAGGAACAGCAACTACGAAATTGAACAAGAAACACTATACTATGAATAATTTTGTTTACAGAAATGCTTTAAGGAATTATTCCTGAAGTCTAAATGGAGCTTGATGGGTCTTTTCTAAACCCTTAAAATCTGAAATGACCTGAAGGTAAAAAGACCACTTGACTTTGGATTCCATTTCTTTGTAATATTTTCTTCAGTGCTTCCAGCTCAGTCTAGAGTAGTTTACACAAAATTAAGAAAACCAGTCTGATAGGAAGTTATTAAAATTCTATTTATCATTTTAAGTTTATTTATTGTAAAAAAAAAAAATTAAATGACGAAGTAAGAATAGAACGTTTTTTATTATGAGGTTTGATATCAATGGTTTATAGATGCCATGCTTCCAACCTTTCTCAAATTATTTAAGAACTTCAAATGCATTTATTATGAGCCCAGGATAATCTCTCAGTTGATAGAAAACAATACAAAGCCATCAGTACTCTTAACTTACATCCAGTGAGGATACAGATATTTTTTTCTGATTTTTTTTCCAGAATAAATCATAGAATCATAGAATACCAGCTCAGAAGGGAGTCTTAAGAATCACCTGGTCCAGCCTTTCTTGGCAAAAGCACTGTCCAGACAATAAAATGGTGATAGTTATTTTAATTTCAGAAGAACTGGACCTCTAGCTGAAGAGCAATTTAAAATGAAAACTTATAAACAAAGAAGCAAAGGTATATTTGGATTAAATCCCTGTCAATTTACATTCAGACAGTAAGACTGGAAGATGTGATGTGACTTAGGTTGGTTGTGCTACCTTGGGTCTAGCACATTTTCCCTGATAAAATGGTTTACTTACGTAGAGTAGTTATTGTTTTAAATTTTAATTTTTAATATTTTAAGTTAGACTTAATTAAGAAAAAAACCTAAAATAACTAGTATAAACTGCATTATGCTATGATGTCAGATATTAATAGATTTAGTACTGAAATTAACAACAGTATTATATAAATTCACAGGTTATTTTTTTGCCTTTTTAAATAAAATCTGTTTAGCCTGGAGAAGACTCAGAGGAGACCTCATCACTCCCCACAACTCCCTCTAAGGTGGCTGTAGTCAGGTGGGGTCGGTCTCTTTCTCCAGGCAGCAACTGACAGAACCAGAGGACACAGTCTCAAGTTGCGTCAAGGGAAATACAGGCTGGGTATTTGGAAATAGTTTTTTATGGAAAGAGTGATCAAGTTCTGGAAGGCTTTGCCTGGGAGGTGGTGGATTCACCGTCCCTGGATGTGTTTAGAAAGACTGGATATGGCACTCGGTGCCATGGTTCAGTTGAGGTGTTAGGTTTGGACTCGATGGTCTTGAAGGTATCTTCCAACCTTGTGATTCTGTGAATTCTGTGATTTACCTTTATGAGGATCTTTGGATCATTATGATGTGCAAATGAGTGCATACACAATTTTTAAAATATGTATTAGCTAAATGAAAAAGAGATGCAGCTCTTTTATGGGCATATAAGCTCTCTAATGTCAAAAAATGCCACAACTTCTGACGTTCAGCTCATTCTAAAATGGTTTAATATGATAAACTTCATATGGCAGAAGTATTATCAGACTACAGCATGGGACTCTTAGAGCAGCGCTCTTTTTAATATTGTTCCCATTTGCATTTTAAATAACCAAATGGTTTTCAGGCATTTAATAGAAAAACATTTTTTTAAATGAATACCAAGAGACATGTGTAAATAGCAGCACAAATTGCTCCTGGGCTATAAACCTGAGTGCCAAGTTTCTCTCCAGTATGAATACAGACAAGTGTTAAAAGTCTGAAAAATGGATTCCTTAATGGATATACTGGCAGACCTGTAAGTGTAATAGAGCTAGAATGTTCCTCTTTAATAAAGATATCATATTTCATCTCCTAGATTACACATAGCTTTTCTATTCTAAATAAAAAGATTAGAACAAGAAATTTTTTCCCTGCATATCATATTTAAAAATGTGCAAGGGAATGTCATCCAACAATTTGTAAGCATTGAAATTATTTCCTTGAAAACAATAAAAAGTAATCCCTAAAGATATGGTAAATATACAGTTCCTTTATTGAACAAACAAAAATAGATTATGCATTGCTTTTTCAGAATCAAATACATCTGCTTTGACTGAGGTAAGCAGACACATCTGGGGGCTTGAATCTTACAAGAGTCTCCGTGACTCTCTATATTGTCAGTGCATCAGTAACCTTGTATTTAACCAAATTATTTACAGTCGGAGCCTTATAGGATCACACCCATTGCTGCTGGTGTGAGGGAGGGAAGGAGACCTCTAAAATTGAATACAAATGTGATATTTATTGTTACATTTATTGGGCTATAACCATATATCAAATGTGCTAAATTCACAGAGATAAAATAACATAATCACATCAAGACTGAAAATTTAATACTAGACAGGGACCTACAAGTTCCCTTCCATCACAGCTTGCTTTGTGGCTCATCTGAACAAACACTCTGCCCTGGAATTTACTGGACAATTCTTGTCTGCTGCTTATTAAATGCAGGGGCTATTGCCTTCTGAAATTCATGCTAACTGCAAGTAAACCTACTTGTACACCTAATTCGTAAAACAAAACATTTCTTTGCTTGCTTTTTCCAGAAAAGAAAAAATAATAATCTCCACAGATATATCAGTGTAATGGTAGGAGGGCAGCAGATCTAAACATTGCTATTAATATGAATATACATACTGGTCTTTGGAAGAATTTTGACTATGGGGTAAATTAGTTTAGATTTCACCTAAAATATTATCCCCAGTTGCTATACTAAAAATGCAGCTAGAATATAATGCCTTTTGGCAGTGTCAGGGTTGAGAACCTGACACTGGCGTGGCCGGAGTGGTTAGGCTTTTCTTTACACGAGTGCTACTTTTGGCTTTAGAGAAAGGGTTCAAGAAGTCATTGCATCCCTAGATCCATTATAGTAGAAAAGCAGACAATATGTTTGGGAGGTGGAGCATGAGTTCCCTAGATTACACCATATTTCCTTTTGGTTAACCAAATAACACCAAGCTTCAACTAGAGAAATAACCTTCAGCTGGTGCCTTGCCTTCATAGACTGAAAATAATGATCCACTTCAGTGTATATATTTTCTAATATACTTTAACTACTCATTCTGTATATACCCATATAACATGATTATGTTTCTGTCAAGACCTAAGTGGTGTGGATCGACAGCTATAGTAACCTGCTGGAAGAAAACTAAGCAAAGTCCACCCCATATCACTCATTGATGCCAGTTGTTACTGACAAGTGTAGCAGGCATATTCTGCACTCCACTAAAAATAGCAAATAATAAAGCTGGATAGTAAAAAAAAAAGACTTTGCTTGTTTTCACATGCTTTTCTTAGTTTGCCTAAGGAAGGTCTTAAAAACAAAGTTGGATGCAATAGAAGTATTCATTAATAAATATATTGATGTGACTTTTAAATGCTTGGGGGAAGGTCTGGGTCTTCCGTCTTTTGAACTGATGTTCATTTGAATGGCTTCTTTCTGTGGCAGAGGAATTACACCAGCTTTACACTCAGGAAACAGGCAGCAGAATTTAACACTTGATATGCAGGATGGAACTTTATCCTGAAAGAGAAAATGAAGCTGTTGTTCTTTTCAGTAGCATAACTCAAATTTATTTATAGCAAGCTGCTCTTTTTTTTTTTTGTTAATTCTGACAATAGCTGAGCTTTGATATTTCTGAGTAAATTAACAACTTCTATAGGACAGAAAGAAAGACAAGCAGCAGCACAGAACCAGATAATTCCTCTTAGACAAGAGAGATTGTGGTTACTTTTTCTGACAGCTGTGATTGTAGAATTTGCAAAATGATTTTGATATAGGTTTTAGGGATTTTTTTCCCAATTATCTTTCTTTATACAGAATACTTTCATAATACTTAAAAGTGGTATCCTTTATTACAACTCTTATTACAGTAAAATCGATGGAAGCCTGAGTAGTGGGTGTATTGTTATGACACTTAAACTATTTGTAAATATTGCTCAAAGCTTTCTTAGCATATTTTAGCAAGGCAACATTACAGCAAAGTATAATTTATTGCACATGATAAAGGCTGTATGCTTCAAAGACAATCCCACTGGAAAACAGACTCATGAGAAGGAAGCCACAAGTGTGTCTCACTTTCCAGTAAAAGCATTTGTTTCAGTCTTTGGGTTTGGAGGATTACTGTGTGATCATGAAACCCACAGAGGTGGGCAGGAGGCCATTTCACTTGGCTTTCAGTGCCCAGTAATAAACAGACAGTACCTTGAATAGTGAGATTTCTCTTGGTTCTGTAGCTTTTCCTTCCTACATAGGCTTTATAGGGAAGAAAGCTCCTCTCATTGCAAGACTGGAGCCGTGACACCAGCATGCTTTCATTACCTTCTCATTCCAGATATGAAAAGAATGCACTGGTTTACAGTAATATTACATTCAGTGAGGGCTTTGTTTAGACTCACTTAAAATTCTTCAAAGAGACCCTGTAAGAGGAGCATTAAAATCATAAGGAAAAGCTCAATGAACAGCTTTCCTGTCTGTATCAGCCAGCTTGTAAAAAAGAATGTAAACACCGCCCTGCACTTTCTGAAAAATAAAATGTTCTAGCTGCCAGCCTGAATGATAGGCACTAATAACAACAAAAATATTTACATTGCCCCTGCTCTTTTTTATAATCACCTCCAGTGTATAGTTTATGGAAGATGTTTTATACATTTTAAGTTTAAGAGTGTGATCTTAGAGTAATCTGCACTTAATAGCAAACAGGGAGTTTGACCACTATCTGGCTGTTCAGTAGAGCCTTAAATGCTATAGCAAGTAATCCCCAGATACTGATCATGCATCATATATAATGAAGCTTTTTATATTATTATAGTAATAAAGGATGATTTTTTGACATTTATTGCCAGAGAGGTTGGCCCCACCACAGGTAACTGTTACAGGTTTCCATTGATATGATGCTGGTGAGGAGAATACATGGTGACTTTAGTTCTCAAACCCCATATATTCTGAAAAAATTCCAAAATTTGATCAATCTGGATTGCCTTACATGACCATTACTTATACCAAGAATGAATCAAAACATCTAAGTGACTATTAATACATAACAACCACCATCTTTAAAGTCCATTTGCATGTATTTTTTGCCATTTCTGTGTTTCAATTTAGGTGTACTTCAATAAAATTTTTATTATGGTTTATACTATAATTTTAGGAGAGAGTTAAATTTTTGGGCTCTTTATGTCAAATAAAATGTCTGACTGGAATTACAGACATTTTCACCAAAACATGAATTAATAGGCTGTTAATTAATACCACTGTTAATAGGCTTGATAGTCTTGTTTCCTACTTCTGTAAATCTATGTTTTACTTTATTTTTTTACCAAAAACTTGAGCTAAAAGGAAACAGAATATTTTAGAAATGATACTGTGCCTTTGCAGAAATGTTTAGATTAGTGGTTCTTGGGGGGAGAGGGAAATAAAAGCACCTGAAATCAGTGTAGAGATGCAAGAAGGTTAAAATTTAGTTCAGCCCATTATGATGTTAAATTAAGGCCTTGTTCTCCCCGAAGTCAATTAAGTTGTAATCTTTCATCATTGTATCATTTTACAATCACAGAACAGTTTGCATTTCTTTCTACTTTAAAAAATAGATCCTGGATCCTTATAATTATATGGACACATTGCACAAGGTATTACAATCCCTTTTCCAAATAAAACCCTCCACTTTGGCAGTGCTCTGTGTTCTGACAGGCACCTCGCTACATACAAAATAAAACGTGTGTGCAGAATCTTGCATGTGCCTTGTGCAGCATGTGTGTTGAAGTGGGTGACAGTAGGGAAGAGGATAAGTGAAGCAGCTACTCCACATGGGACCCCTATGAATATTCATTTTGGAGCAGTCAGTCCTGTTAGGCTGCTACACTACATTTTAAAGTAGTGATCAATAAACTTACTATAAATAAATAAACTACATATTTTTATTCCCGTTGAATATTCTAGTTGATTCAAGCAAATTAGTTACAGTGTGTGAAAACTCCCACCAGGAAAAGATGTTTAACTGGTTTTTTTTTATTACAGTTTACTATATCTAGAAACATTTCTCACACTGATGATTTACCAGAACTTCAATTTACCTCTGAATTTTATACATGCAAACTAAAAGGGACAGCAGGGTTCTACTTTTAGAATTTTAGCACCATTAAATACCAACTAAAATTACCACACTTGCAGAAAAGGAGGATAAAAACATAGCAAACTCCTACTCTTAAATTCTGCTATACACTCAAAAAAGTAAATAAATACACTTTAAAACATGGAAGCATTTCCAATTAAAAATAACATTTACATTAGGATTGTAGTCACATTTTCTCTCCAGTGAAATAGGGAAACCTGAAGAGAGATCAGATGTATTATAAATGTCCTTAAAAACACACCTACTTCAGGAAAACATGAAGTACTAGAAAATAAATTAATATATTTTACAGACCTTAATATTTTTGTTCTGTATGTGAAAGCTGTAAGCTAAAGAATGAGAAACTCTAAAGATTTCATTTTATGAATTTTAGGGTTTTTATGAGTTTAAGTTTTATTTTTTAAAATGCATGAAAGAACATTATTAATATGGGACACATATTTTTATGAAGTACAAAAAAACCCCCTGTGTGCTGTCTTAATTTTCAGCTTAAATTTACAGACATGCTACATGGCAACAGTATTAAAGCAAAAAAGGAGGGATACATTTTCCTATTCAATAAAAAGCCATGGAAGTTGCATGGGGTAGAGTCTCTAGGAAATCCACTCTTTCTTTGAAAAAATGTCATTGGTGAGGTAGGAGATTGGCACCACAATGAGCAAAATATAGTGAGGGCTGATACGGACTGTCAGCTAGAATTTGGGTTAAGACACTGACTTTTGTCTGCATGATGCCTACCTTCCAAAGAAGATGGAAGATGCAAAACTGAAAGTTTCCTCTCTCTGGTTAATGTGGTCTATACAAGTGAATAATGTATAAGAAGATGTTCCCTTGATAATGTCACAATTATTCATTGTACAGCTATAAACTCAAATATTCACATTAACAGCTAGGTATTATTTTTCTTCTCTGAAATTAAGTGAGTGGCATCAGTGGTCATAAATGAGAGCATTCATCAAAGGCGTAGGCCATGGCAGAGGATTAAGTGAATGCTGATGAAGTGTCCAGATTCCCATAACTTGGAATGGGCTGCATTCAGCATTCCTTTATTATCCATCTGCCACATAACAAAAAGTCTCATATATTTAATGCAGGTTTGCCCTCGGCCACGTAATAGGATTAGGAATAATTTCTACAAATTTACAAAAACAAATCACATGGGAAGGCTTAGAATTTGCTAATAATTTCTCCATAGCTGGGAGATCAAAGGGATGTAAGAGTCCAGAGCCAGGCGGTAGTTTGACCCTGGCCAAGCTTTTTTAATGAAAGGGTTAATCTTCTCAGAGGTGACCATAGAGGAGCAAATAGTGTGACCAAAGGCAGATTCAGGCCTCCGAAAATAGGAAGAAAATCGTCTGCAAAGTATGACAGCAAGAAAACATGTACAGAACAACAGTACATTTTCTGTCTGAAAAAACCAAATAAAACAGCAAACCACAACGAATTGTTTTTAAGCAAAGTGTGACTGGCAGGAGAGGGGGGGGGTTTGCTGTGGAAGGAGGAGTGCCATGTGGAGGAGAGGCAGCTTGCAGGGTGGACCAGAAATATTACTCTTTCTTTCTGAATAACGGAGAATAGGCTGAATGACTTCAGTCTAAAAACACTTTCTGTTTTCTTCAGGTGAAAACCATCTTCTCCAAATGTGTGTCAAAGCTTAGGTTGTTTGATTGTTTTTGCCATATGCTTGACCTGTTTTTTTTTTTTCCAGAAAAAATGCAGTGTAAACACACAGTACCTCATAGGTGCGTTTTTGGGAGGATCTGAACAAGTTGTCTAGTGAAGTTTTTCTGAAATGTTCTTGGTTTGATGCAACTCTTGCTTAAAAACATTGGCTTCTTGGAAGGCAGTTCCATCTCTCAAATCAAATCAAGTAGCCATATAAGAAAAGACAGGGGAATTAAAACAAACAAACCAAAAAAAGAAAACTTAAGTGAAGGTATTGGAAGGGTGTGTGCCTAAGTCTGTGTCTGTATTTCAGGGTTTTTTTATCCCTTAGCAATCACTAAGCACGTCTACAAATTTTCACCCTGCTGGATTTCCTTTCCCACTCAATAATCTTCAAAGAATGCTAACATCAGCTGTAGGCGGGAGGTATTTTAATGTTTGCATCCTAAGTGGTTTTAGTGAATTTTGGAAGTATAGCACAATGGAGCACTAGCTTTTTCAATTTAATGGAAATCATGTGATCATTCTAATTTTTCGTTCCTGACCTGTTGTAACAAGTTTGAATACAGTACTCATTCTCTGTGGTTTTCTTTACCTACTGGGATACCCATCAAATAGCAGATCAGAAAGTCTGATTGCAAGTAAATTAGTGAATAATTTATTACAGCTTCACAAAAGCCCAAGCAGAAATCTGAGCCTTGTGTTTCTCTTCTTGGAAGAGAATTTTAGGCCAAAAGTTTACTTCAGCCTTAAGATTAACTTCATATGAACCTATACGTCCCACCATTCTTGCACTAAATAAGAAAGATGGAGCAATGATGACAGGGAAATAATGAGAAAATAATTCCCAGGAAAGAATGAAACATATCCAGGCAGAGCATTTAGGTTTGAACATGGGTAAGAAAAAGCCCCTGAAAGCTGAGGAAAAGGGTCAGATTTAATATCCCTGGGGAGGGAACTTCCTTTTTCTTGTCACAGACAGACTCCTATCAAGGTGACTAGAAAAGGAGGATGCACTTTCACATATTATTAGACAGTTCAGCTCTTTCCAGTCTGTGACACAAGGAGATTTCCAAGAAGGATACCAATGAGTGTCTAAAATTGGTGTGAGTTCTGGGAAAAAGGAACAGTTTTTGGCAGTGTAAACTGGACAGAGGTCACCAGATTTATTTCACTCAGCTTTCTAGGAAGTCAGCAGTTTATAATAATTTGGCATTACTACTACTGTGGACTGAAATTAAACGTGCTGTAAGTATAAGAGACTGTAAATTATTTTCTCTAGTTATCTGTACATTGCCTATTTATTTTATATGGATCATGGTTCATTCCATCTCTCACACTTTAGGTAATTCCATTTAAGATGTTGAAATCCAGACTAATTTTTTCTCTTTCATGCACAGCAGTGCAACTCAGACTTCTGATAAAAAATAGGTTTTTGATACTTCCACAGTGTGTAGAGGTATAAGTATATTGTAAATAACTTTCAGGCAGGTCTTGAGGTTAATGTTTTGTGCCCCACACTCTTAAGTTGCGATGATCGTAACAAAAAATGCACCGACTACTATCATCCATTACAGATTAGAAACAGAAAATGCTCAACAATTCCTGTTTCTTAGTGACAACATATATAGACTCATGTGTGTATCAGAGGGGCAAATTTTTAAACTAATGATAGTTACCTTTAGTGTGTATTTCAATTATCTTTAGACTAAAACCCCCATCAGTTCAACAAATTTTAGTCATTTGGTTTCACAGGCTGTTGGATATCTGTTGATACTGTATGGTAAAGACAGGAGTCCTTACTCTGAAACTCTGGTGGAAATTATAAGATGGGTACTTTTAATTAACTCTTCTCTTTTAGCTATGCTTGCCAGCTAACTAAATGAGGTAGCCAGATAACTACCTAAATTTGAGCTGTGTGAAAGGACTCAAATTTTACACCAGCAGTGCCCACCTTACCAAGTAGAGATGTTATGACAGTGCTGTTTACCAATGAGCAGCAAAATGCAAGAATGTCCCTATTGTACTCCACAAATATGTCACTATGAATATTCTGGTAATTTGAGCCACAAATTAGTTTTACTACGGTTTCACAGAAACAACACAGTGATAAGCTGTTTGAAACATACAATGCAGACTTACAATGTGTAGCTCAAGCCACACTGTTGGGATTCATCTGATTAAGGACCCTGTGTTTCCCAGAAATCAGGAATGTTCAGAGTTCCTGGTTACAGCCTTTTCCCAGCTGCATCTGGAAACCAGTTTTGCTTTTCAGTCTTAAGCAGCTGCTTGTTTAATGGTCACTAAGGTTGACCTTTATGTGTCACAGTGCCATTCAGTGGGATAAAGAATGAGATGCCTTTTAGGAAATCATACTATGTGTTTACTAGTAGCTTCTTGACCTTAACCAAATGATTTGGGGAGCAGCAGATAACAATCTATTGTGCTTCTAACTGTCCTTCGTGCCAGACCTTTGAGCACTGTGCTGCCCGCAAATGAAAGGCCATATCTCTGCACTACACCTAAGGGACAATGGAGATTTTAATGAGTGTTCAGAAATGCATGGTGTCCCTGTTATAAGCCAGTACTCCATCCTTCCCACTTGTGCAGTGGGACAGAATAGATTTGTTGGCTTCCCTCTTGTGAGTTCATGTACCAAGTGGTAATATTTTGCTCTTGTTTCTTCGATTGACAAATGGCCTTATCAGCATTTTTTATCTCCCCTAAGGAAGGAAGGAGTTCCAACACTGCATGGAAACTAACAGCTGGTCAGTTGAGAATTCCGTATTTTGATTGCATGTTGGAAAAAACCAGGTTGAATAAGGCCATCTTCCTCAATACAATTTGGTTGCACAGCTAAATGAATTTGATGTAGGAATTCCAAGAAGTGCTCTTGAGCATCAGTATCCAAAAGCATTGCAGACCAGTCCTTTCACATCTTGGTATTTTTTCTCCCTGTGAAGACTACTGAGATATCTATTAAATAACTTCAGAATAAACATTGCCATCTGCCACATCATCACCAAGACATTTTTACTTAACTCACGGTCATCACAAATGCATAGGAAACAAATAAGGGTAAAGAAAATCAAACTTGAAGAAAGATGTTTAGAAACATCTTTCAAGAAAAGTCATGTGAGAAGTAGCCAAACTTATAAGTGATAAGTAGACAGTTTTAAGACATGTAATTTGCATAATGAGGATGGAAACAAGGAAGGAGATTTAAACATAATTTCATTATAATTTTATTTTGAAGTCATTTCCAGAGCCTTGGTACTACATGAAAGAGCAATGGGTTTACAACACAGAAAATCTAGGTGTTATAGAGAACTGGTAATGAGAGGAACAAGCATTTAATCTTTGCTACCTCAGATCCAGACTCAAGGTCCTCAGAAATCATTAAGATCTCAGTCTATGGACTACAGGATAACAATTTACATAACAAAAAATCTCAGTCAGAGCTTAGAGAAAAAAAGAATGGGTAGCCCTGCTCTTATCAAGGTATTTGCTGAACAGAGAGCTACAGTGGCTTCATACTTCAATCATGAGTGAAAAATAAATTTCTAAAATTAAAGAACAAATAACTTCAAACTTAAACCTTGTCTGAGACTTGTTGTTCATTTATGGACAGTTTAAATCCTAATCAGACTTCTAATACAATGTAATACTACCCATTGGTTTAGGAAATAATACATCATTTACATGCAGAAAGGAGCACACAAAGCTAGTACAAGATTAACAGAACAAGTAACAAGGACTAGCCCCTAGTAATCAATGGCATCCACTTCAGGTCAGCTTTGGCAAGAGATCAGGACTCCCCTTTTCCCAAAACCAATATACCAGTGCTCCTTCATACAGTCACTCTGCAATCATGCCAAACAGGACTAAAATTCATATGGCAGTGTATGCAGTTTACTGCTCACAGTTCCCTTTCATTAACTTTACCCAGTAAAGTGCTCAAAACATTTTCTCCTGTTAATAATATATGTTCCATTTTGAATTCTCAATTTAATCCTATTAGTCCAATTTAATTTACTCCAAATCAGTCCCTTTTATCAGTTTTGAGACTGAATAGCACTGAATAGAACTGTGAAATGGAAGATTTTCTTTCTTGGAGAAGTTTAAAAGTGGAGTGATCACTGCCTAATAACTATGAATTTTACTATTGCTTTTTTTCCAGGGCATTTTACATTTTGACAACGTGCAAACCATCCAAATATGGCGCAATGTGACACTACATGAACTGCACAAACTATAGCCCCATACTGTTCCACTGCACGAGGCTGTGCTCTCTGGTCACCTGCTTGAGAAGGTTGAGAGCTGCTGAAAGCACATGAGGTAGAGAAACACAAGCAAGCATAAAATGCTGCCTATCCAGTAACTGTACCTTGCCTTCTGTAAACTTAGAAGCCTTAAGGCAGCCAGTGGACATGCCTTAAGTAAACACTTACATGGGCTAGCTCCCCTGTAAGTCCAGTCTCCATTTTCCTGGTTAATGGAGTAACTGTAATAGATGCATATACAGTGTTCGAACTGCTCATGAATTAGCCAGAGCTAACTCACCCTCGTGCTGTGTTGGGGTGGCTTTGCCTGGTGCTTTCTGTTTCTGGAATGTGTGGAAGAACAATGTAGGCTGGATTTCCATGCTGTAGCATGGTTGAAGGGTTCATTAGGTTTATCCATGTGTGGTACGAGAACAGCCACACCACTTCTAGTGACAGGCTGCCTCTGGAAATAATACCTAGTCTTCCATGTAGTATCACACCTGACCTCATAAACTCCTGCAAACTAAGTTGCATCTGCAATTGTAACACTATCTGCAAGACAGATAATCCCAGTACTGTTAATTAAGAGTTAATAATACTGAAAGCCTGTAAGAGGCTGAATACATTTACATTGGATTTTAAAACTGCCAAAATGCCTTAGGAACATAAGCCTCACTGATCATTCAGCTCCCTGTTTTTGTAGCAGTTCTTGACTGGTATGTGCGGGCGTATCAGATCAAACCCCCACTGTTATGTCAGAAAAGAAAGCACTAACTGACATCAGTGAGACACGAGGAGAGAATATCACAGCAGAGATGAGTGTACTGCTTCTCCTCTGACATCAAACTTTCACTAGCTTTATACTGACTACACTGAAATTACTCCAGTTGCACACCAATATGAGTAAGATGATCATCTGAAACCACACGAATGATGCAAATTAGGGGAGGAAAATAACATGGGGAAAAAAGATCTGATTTGAACACAACACTAAACCCTGCACTTTTATCTCATGAGAGGCTTAAATAGGGCTGGTCATCCATTTCTTTCATAGCTGGTTACTCTTAGGTTCTCTCATAGCTGACAGCTGCACTGCAAATTTTGCACAGACTCTGAAACCTTTGTGATATTTCAGCCATTCTAGCAAATTCACATTTTCGACAATAAATAATGTACCCCTATAAAGTCACCTGAACACCTGAGAGAATTATAGCCTTTATTATGTACAATTGGGGGTATATTAATCCTTACATTGAAAGATTTTTTTAGTGACCTGTCGGAAAGTTAGATAAATTATCAGAAATAGCCAAGTAAAATTACACTAAATGTCCTTTAGTAGAACCATTGAAATGCCCTCTGCAAAATATAGGATTGTTTAGTAAGAGGAAGAGAATCCAGGGACAGACAGACATGATCATTTTTTGTGGCGTTGCTCTGAGGCTGATTACTTGAGTCAAGTGACCAATCTAGGAGCTGTGGACCTCTGGACAGTCATTTTTTTTGCTGTTAGTTGTGGCTGTTTTAACCTACTCTCCTATTAATCTACCACGTATTTTCACTTGATTTATAGAACTTTCTTTATAAGTAACATTTGGTAGAATGGTACCTTTAGTCATTCAAAACAAGTCCTTTGCCTAAATCCATCAGAGCACAGAGCTAATGGCTTCTGAGCAACAGACAAAAAAGAGGAGGAGGGGAGGAAGCTCATTTAACACAAATATTGCCATATAATTGAAATTATATTAAAAAAATTAAATGACTTTTGTGAACTTGTTTAAAAGGGTCAAAAATGTGTTTGAGCTGTACAAGATTAACCTTTATTCATTTGGGAAAATGCAGACTTCAACAGCATTCCTCTGCAGTGGTTGCACTTGCTAAAAGTTTAAAACAGTAATTTTTTCCCAAGAAAGGTCATCTTGAGCTAAAATGTCAAATAAATTATTTAGATTACTGAATTAGAAAAGTGAGGATCTGACAGGCTGAATTTTTTATGCACATTAGCCACAGTCAGGGTCTCTATATGCTCTTTCTATTAAGTGCAACCTCTCTTCCCTTATTAAGAATCTCTCCATTTATTCCAATATATTCTCCTTAAGATGTATCTATGCATCTAAATAGCTGGTCCAATTTGCTGCTTACTTATACAAAACAGGAAGCACTTTAGTTCACTGTTGCTCAGCATTTTTTCAGTATAAAGTCATGTAAGAAAGAGATTCTTGCCGCTACTTTGTAGGGAAAATTAAGTGTCCAAAAACTGATCTTCAAAGCCTACATGCAACTGTTGAATCCTAGATTCTAGCCAAAGAAATATTTTAAGGAGAAGAAATATTTCGAAGGATAGAAAATTAAAGGATTGAAATGGAAAGGGAGTAACTTTTAAGTAAACAGTATTCACATTTATGTCCCTGCCTTGAAGTTATCTTCACGTGTAGCTGCTCACACACCGGTTTCCCCCACAGATTCACATCCATGTTTCCCATTTTTCCTAGCATTTGATAATTATTGGAGGAAGCACAAAAGTCTCTGTGCAAACACGATCCCATATGATTCAGTCAAACGACAATAAAATTGAAACTTCCAACTTCATTTTGCAAATCCAGTATTTGCTCAGCACTCTATAAAACAATTCAACATCATTAATAAGCTCCTCCTAATTTGACTTCTGCTGTGATTTTTTCCTCCACAGACTATGTATGCTGTGGAATAAGTTCTCATCCTGAGTTGCCAGTCCAAATGCTGGAGGTGCAGAGCCTGAAAAAAGGTAAGGTTCTTTCAGCTTGCCAGCCAAAATGGCCTTCCTCGGTCCTTTCACAGTCCAGCACATAAGGTGCCTAACCTCACTGCTCACTTGGTTAATATGCAAATGCTCCTGAGCAGTAGGGTCCCACAGCCAGTTTCTGTAGTGCATGCAGTCCAGGTGTGTCACTGTGTGTAAACACAGAGGCAGCTGTGTGGGGACCCACAAGGCAACACTGGGGCCTCAGCTGGGACCCACTCAGGAGTCTCATCTCCTTCGTTTCGTGGGTGTGAAGCGCTATTGCATCACTGCAGAGGGCAGAACCGTCGCAAAGCACAGCTGCACATCCTGGAAAGGACCAAAAGAACGATGCCCATGTTAACGTATGTCAGAGGTACAGGTAAAACAAGCGTGGCTGTGTGAGGAACTTTGTCGTGTACAATTGCACGTAGTCAAATGCCTTTAAACAAGACGACAGCAGGAAGAGCTGCCCTTAGGCACTTATGACTTACCTGCTTTTTTATTTTCAAACACCTGAGAGCTTTGTGTTTGTTTTGCATATTAAAAAAACACCTGGCATGTGCAGGAAAGTATTCCTACCACCCTAACCTGAGAATGACCTGTTTGAACTTTCTGTCTTGAAATGGCACCAAAAGTACTTCGTCATTTGTGCATCATTGAGAAGAGGGATTTAGTGATAAGACAACCATAGACCTTACTCCTTGGTGATTCCTTCTTTGACAGGGTAAATCCCAGAGAAAAACACTGTTAATAGAGCGTGACGTTTTGAAGAATAGAGCCCTAAATGTTAACATTTCTGTTGTCAAGCCAGGTATTATGCTATGATAAAGAAAAAGAAATATTAAAAGAATTGTGAAAAGCTCTATGGAATTAAGTTTCTTGCTGCTGCATTACTGTAAAGGCCATTAGTAGCTCTCCCACTCAGGGGTCTTTCATCTTTGCTGCTATGAATTCTTCTTTTCTGGACTTGTTCATAATTTGCCTTTTTCCAGTCAACAAAGTAAAAACTGTAATTTGTTATATAGTCTAAAATACTCAAGGTTCCTTTAAAGGTCTAAATTTAGACAGAAACCATTTCTTTTTTAAAAATGTTTGCACACACTACTCACCTCTGTCTACAGCATTTGCAATATGAGGTAAAACACACTGAAGAGAAGTGGAAATAATATGTTGGATTTCAAATTTAATTTGAAAATTAACGAACAGAAGAAAGATTTTTAAAAGTTCTTTGAAAGGTAGGGCAACTTGGAAAGCTCAATCTTGAAAATATGAGGTAGGCCAGTAAATCACCTTCTTAAGGGTTTTCACAAGCAGCTTGAAGAGATTTTGGCATCAAAATTTTTGATCAACTTTGTTGTGTGAAATACTCATCATTTGTACAGTTTAATTTTTATCCATTTCCTAAGGTAAAATTAAGTAGGACCATGACTACTGACAAAATAAAAATAAAGATACTAGTGGTTTTTTTAGCTTTTTGCTCCTCCTTCCCAACCTCCCCCCTCCCCCTTCATTCATAATGATCATGGATATGCTCTGATCCACAGTATTAGAGAACATTGCTTCCTCTTCTCAGTGATTTATGTGCTTCTTGATGCTAACACTTTTGGAATAAAATGCTTCTGCAAACAGAAGTCATACTGATATAAACCTTGCGATGGAAATGTATTTTGCCCTATCTTGCAGCACTGCACAACACTGGTGAAGCATTTCCCTAGTTGTTTTCGGGAGAAGCTTTATGTTCAAAGGGACCTCAGTTTCATCTGTGTAACAGGGCTGCTTCCAGAGTCTGCACAGCCTGAACTGAGACCTGATTTATTGACTTACCAAGATGGTCATTTTTGCTCTAAGGAAAAATCTGCCTACGAGGACTGACTTGATAGATTGCTATTTTATTTTGCTTCAACAATTTAAATTAAACTAGTACCAAAGTTCTGTGTGTCATTCCTCTAAATTCCTTTTCAAATTAACACTGAAAAGAAAATCCATCTATCCATATATATGTAAATATGCAAAGCCAGCTGCCAAACAGTGACATTATCCACGGGTTCCTGTGGGCTTGCAATAGAAATGAATGGGAAACTCTTCTAATAGTGCCAGGCTTGTATGATATTTTTGCAATAGGTGAGAAAAAGCAGCAGAGTTTCATGAAAAAGGGAAGAGCATTTACCAATTGGAACATGGGCAGATGTCACTGATGGCAGATGGTTTTAAAACTCGCATTTTAAGACAGCAGCTGCCTGTCTGTGTTATATTTAAAAGGGCTACCCTTGGTTGGAATATTGGATTAAATGCTTTTGTAAGAAGGCAGTCTTAGCAATAAAAAAATAAAAAAAAATCAGTTATTCTAAAATCGGACATTCTGTTACATCCTCCCCAGAGTTTTACTAAATAAAATATCAAAACTATAGAAAGACCATTTGTGTCAAAGTTGTAGAAAGAGCAGAGATATACTTGCTCTGAATTTTTTTAGGTGCTAAGACCAAATGACTCCACAATGCTGTCTTAATCTGAGGATAATTATAAGACACTTTTAAGAAAAAAATGGGCATGTTAAGGAAGTCCTTACTGAAACCTTTTCCAGTTATATAAAGAAGAGGAAGAATACAAAATCCTTCAAATGCAATAATCCCATCCAACAGTATATGTTGCAGACTAACTAGCAATGCAGTAGTAACTTGTGGTCTGTGATGGACAGCAACCTGGTCATGAAACAGGCACACACCCTTGAGGTGACACCACTAACCACTGATAGGGTCTTGATGGTAAGAATGTAGTCAGTGGGACAAAGAGAAATGGTAATTCCCTTCTGCCTGGAATCCATGAGGCTGAACCTGGAGTACAGTGTCCTGTTCGGTTCCCTTGAGAGTGAGAAACTGGAGAGAGTCCAACAGAATGCCATGAAGACAGGTATAGACTGGAGTACATGATATGTCCACACATATATATGATTTACACAAACATACGTAGAAGCCGAGGCAACTTTGTTCACCTTGCAGTCGAGAGGCTGACAAGCTTCTGTTTGCAGTCTTTTGTACCTTATGGGGAGTTATGGAGGAAAGGAAGAAAATCTCTTCTCGGAGGAGAGGGGTATGCATACAAAGATGAATCACAGCAATTGGAAGCAGCAGCAAGACCAACTTGGATTGGATATTACAGAGAAATAAACCCTCAGTAAGAGAAGTGAAGCACTTCTGAAACAGTTTGTACAGAAAGGTTCAGCAAATCCCATCCTTGGGATTGTTTAAAACTTGACATTTAAAAACTGCTTTTAATAGTCCCAGTATGTAATTGACTTTCCAGATCAGAAGGAATTACCATCTTTAAATGCTTGGATCTTCACTCTACTGGGTGATGATTTTAACCTCTATCTGGGCCTTCTATTTTTTACTTGCCTTCTGTCCTTGTCTTTTTTCCCCATTCATTTTCTTTTGAAGCAGTCTAAAATTTTTTTTCACCAGATCGCAAGACAGAATTCCTACATAATTGACTTTGATATTTGTTTATCATGAACTATGGTTAATAAACACAATAAATCTTGAACTCAGACAGACAGCTTTGGTTATCCAAAGCAAATCTTCCACATAGTTTCAGCAAGACCCTGTAGCAAAATATGCAGAAAAATACTGGGATCAGAGTTTCTGAACCATCAGAAGTGGAAATAATTGTTTAAACATAAGTGCAATAAATTTAATAAGTGTTTCAATATTCTTCTAAATAATAATGACATTTCAATGAAAAAAATCTTACTAAGTTGGCTCTCCTATTGCAATTCAGGACATTTTCTTCACTTAAACAGTTGCACTGTCTTGTATTTTTAAAAGAAGTTTTTTGAAATCTTCACTTGGAAACTTAAAATTCTTTAACCTTGGTTGTGTATGTCAAAATTCTTAATGTTGTACTCCTTATGGTCAGCTATAAATATACCTGTAGATCAGCAAGAAAAGTCAATGCCTATTCACCTTTTGATGTCAACATTTTAGTACCTAAAAATGCATGTCATTTAGCCAGAGAAAAGCATTTGTATGGAGATTTGCTTGTTTTCCTCATAGGCTACTAAAAAATTAAAATACATCAAGCCTCTGGCTTTGGTTTCTGGATCTGGCACGATATATCACTCAACAATTTGCTTTTTGATTATTATTTTTCAGCAAGAATGGACCTGATTTTAACAATATCTCAACCATATTTTCATAGAATGCTCACATGCAGTGATGCAGGCATATTTAACATATGATGCAGATAAATGTTCATCTCTGAAAAAAATCCCTATAGTCCTTTTGAACTTCGCTCTGGAAAACAGAATTTAGCCTCTGCTTTTGTCTGTTTCTTGGTTACAATTATAATCATAATTAAATCACTACCTAGTCAGATATGCTGTAAGTGAACATATCCCTTACATTTTTCTATTGAATGGTTAGTACATTTCTGAACACAAACACGGGTCCCTAATGTCCAGTTAGCTGTAAAAACCTCTTACACAGCTTGGCTGGCATATGACTTGAACAATGGATTTTGAATTCTACATAATTCCTTTTTTCCAAAGCCTAATTAAAATCAATTTCATGGCATTTCTCTGCTGTTAGAAAAGATTCCACTGGTAGATGTTTCAATCATTAGCAATATGGTGCTGCTGGATTAAAAACAGATTTCCAAATAACATAGCAATGACAGTTAGTCTATGATAATCCATGCAACTGTTAATGAAGAAAACCTGTTATGCCTCTATACCTGAATATTTGTTGATGCCATCTCAAAATAGAGATGTCAAAAAGCAGTATTTTCTTTATATTTTAAAGTGATGTTCACTGCTTTTAGTTTTGCAAATTAAAAAATTTTCTGAATGTCACAAAGGATTCAGACTTTAAAAATATGGGCTTTCATGATTAATATAAATATGAAATATTTCAGAATTTAGTTCTAGAGGAAAAATATCTCATACACTCTGGCTACATCTAGAGACACTTTACTTTTCTTTGAATATAGTTCCAATGATTATCTCTGAAGTGTTTTAAGTTAAGCTGACTGAAATTTTACACTTCTTTTGCACAATGTAAGCCTAGTCTAAGGTCAGCATCAAAACATTTCTGAAAGTTTGTAGAACCCAGCTGTCAGCATCATCAGTGACCAGTAGAAAGGGGTATTTTTAATTGAACAAGAGTCAGAGCAGCACAGATATCACAGCCCAAACCATCCCTTTCCCTTAGTGCCTTTTTTTTTCAGTAAGGTTGCTTTTTGCCTACCCATTGAGAGGGAGCTACCATTGGAGCCTTTCATGTGGAGTTATTGTAGAAAGAAACACAGATGAAACAAAATCTTATTATTTCTGAGTTAAACAACTATAGATGTATTTGGTGCAGCATAGAAGTATAAGTCCTTGTTCTGACTGATTTGGCACAAGAACTTGTATATGAGTTCCTTACTCCTTAAATAACTGGATTATTGGTTATTATGAATTGTTGTGTCTTATGCCCATCTAAAGGAGACTTCCCAATGAAATCATAATTAAATCCGATGGATTCCTAGCAACTCTATCTTGGATAAATCAGTGTTTTTCACTAAAAAGAAAAATAGTAGTGATTAATAGCTAGCTCTTTTGATAAAAACAAACAAAAATATCTGGTGTTCTTCCCCCAATATTTTCTTTCTGACTAGTACATTTTTTAGGATCTATATTCATGAATACCATGAAAAATCCACAGCTTTTTGTTAAGAATTAGCCAAAACATTTAGAAAATTTAACAACTTGTTTAGGTAGATGTAATGTATCAGTGATGGCATATCTGAGACAAACTCATTGGTTTTCCTTCCTTTCTTAAATGGTTACTACCACTCTCTATTGTGTGATAGACATAGCCCTTATAGACCAGGATGCATTTCATAATATAGTGTTTGAAACGAATTATGGAAGCTGTGTCAACTGTATTGCTGAAATGAAGTCAGATGGCAATCTCTGCTCTGTCCTTATCCACTGAGCAAGTTACTTCATCACAGATGGCAATCAGTTGATCAGTCATTTGCCACTGACCAGCCCACGTTGTGTCTTCCCAATTGTCTTGTCTTTCACATTTATGGCAACAGCTTCTATGAGGGCCTGTTTCATTATGTGTCCTGGGACTGACTTAAAGCTGACTCCTCAGTTGTTTCCCAGATCTCCTTTTTGGGAGGTGGGTATATATTTGTGCTTTTCCAAACATTGAGAACTTGACCTGTCCTCCATGACTTTTCAAAGGTGAAACAGAGGGATTTTGCTGCACTTTTAGCCAACTTTCTGAGCACCCTCAGACCCAGGCCATCAGGTCCCATAAACTTCCCTATGTTCAAAAGCTGCAGTTAGCTCTTAGCTCTCTTCTTCACTCACTAGTTCACTGTTTGCTTTGTTGTTGCTTCTTGGCACTGAGACTTGGGGACTAACTTTACCTTTGAACACCACAGCACAGAAAGCATTTAGTATTTCAGCTTTTTCTGTATCATCTTTAATTGACCTGTCAGCTTACACCAACTTGTTCAGCCGTGGACCCAGAGCTTGTACTTGGCTTGCTGCTCACGTACTAATGCCTTCCTTGTTATTCCTGGCATCTTTTGCAAGTTTGAGTTCCAGTCAAAGCTTTGTCTCTCCTACAACTTCAAGCAATATTTCTATGTTCTTCTTTGGGTGCCTATCCCAAAGTCACTGCTCAACCTGTCTTTGATTTCTCATATTTTCAAAAATGTTGATAATGAGTAAAATCCACAGTAATGGTATCAATTCAAAAATTCAAAACGGCAATAAGTGATTTATTATTGTGTCAATTATCTTTTAGTTTCTTTCCTGTGCATTTGCTAAACTGTTTATGAGTTATTTTGACACTGTTAGTGAAGTTAAAAGGGAATACCTTGTATTGTAGAGGTGTGTTTCAAAGTTCTACCCATAAAATTTTAACATGAGTCCATGGTTAATCAAGCTGCTACTACAAAAGATTGTACATGTACATAACAAATGCTGTAAGGATTGTGTGTGCTTGTGTACAGAAAGTGAATATTTCTATGAATAGTACAAGCTATAGACATAGAGAAATGAGAGAATTTTTATATAGGCATCTTTGAAAAGACAGCATGAGAAAAAGCAAATAGAGGCATTTGATGTGGGCTGGCGAGGAACACAGGAAAGTGTGCTCTGTGAAATGTGCACGTGCACATGCAAAGCATACATTTGTTAGGGACAAAAGTGCGTATGCCTAAAGACATTTATAGAGAAGAGTATTTTTATAGCGTGCATCTGTGTGAGGGAATTTGGGCATGGAGTTATAATTCTGTTTATGTATAGATAAAAAAAAGAATATATGGATTTATTTATAAGTAAGGGCAGTGGATATAAACGAGGTGATATCAATTCACACACATATTTACAATGTATGAACCTATAAGTTTAATAGGAGGGATTCATCTGTGAGAAGCTTTGTTTGGTGGAAAAGTGAGAAAACAAAGTGGAAAAAAAAGGGAATGAAATAATGATAATGAACTACACACTAAGATATAAGAAATGCCTTATGTTGCCGTGATAAATATTTTCATGCTTTTGGTGTATCACATGGAAAATGTCATTATTTTCTCTATTCACAGAACTAAGTATAGTTACTGTTTATATGACTAGCAGGACAAAAACCCAAACAAACCACTGGTTATTTTTCCTGTTGTTTACTTTAAATATTTTTAAACAGTAGCCCCACTTTGCCAAACAATTATTTTCGGAAAATCTATCAGTTCATAAGAAACTTTTCAGGGATGGAAGAGTAGATATATTTTTCTTTTTGTGTATTTCCTTGTAAAAATCTTATTCTGTCATAAACCTGTACTATTAAATAGCTTGCAGCACTGATTATTACTTCTGCTTTGAGTGGCATTTCCCACCCTACCAGTCATTATCAAAAGAGACTTTGCTGTTAATTTCCTGGAAGATTCAAATGCTTCTATTTCAAGGTCATCTCGAAGGATAGTTTAAAGAGCTTTTTCTGTAAAATATGTATATTTACAAGAGCACGCATAAATGGTCACCAGGGAAGATAAGCTATCAGAGAGTAAAGAGATGTCTTTCCTTATACAGTTCACACACCAGTG
Organism: Motacilla alba alba; assembly: GCF_015832195.1. Taxonomy (NCBI): domain Eukaryota; kingdom Metazoa; phylum Chordata; class Aves; order Passeriformes; family Motacillidae; genus Motacilla; species Motacilla alba. The sequence continues at coordinate 31,636,200 of NC_052020.1, forward strand.
AAGCAGATAAAATTGGTTTTGTACCCAGCCTATGAATACACTGTTAAGAACTCTGTCCTGAAAATTGATCTACTGAGATAAAATTCAATGCATCTCTTTTCATAAATATCTAACAGTGGCATCAAAATTCTACTGCTCTTGCCTGAATAACCACCTACCTGTCTTTCCAGCAGGTAGCAGGAGTGACTTCACTCATTTGCTCAAGACACACAGGAGCAGGCTGCATCTGTAGGTAATTAGAGCCTTAGTTTTAGGTTTTAGTGCACAAAGATATGAGTCCAAGTTTACAGTTATTAAAGTCAGATGCATGACTGATTATGAAATGTTAGGATAAAATCTACATTTATTTTTAATAACAAAGTGATCCAATATTCATTAACTTGTCGTTTTTCAAGTCCTTCCATGCAGCTTTGTAGTCCTGGTCTTGTCTTCCCTCTCTCTCAGAGCATAAAAAATACTGGCACACTACACCTGCTTAGAAACAATCAGGCTGTAACATCACCAAGGCTCACTTTTGCTCTGTTAGCTCACTCTGTGGTCATGATCCACCTGCACAAGCTTAAAATCAGTGTTGTATGACATTTTTATATGAGCATAAGTGTGCATATGGGCTTTAGTGTTCTTAAAAATATATGGTCAGCTCAGTAACACACAAAATCAGATGAGGGCATGAGCAGGCACATAAGGACCACTCACAGCTGGAAAGTGTCAGAACCTTGTTAACTGGTACACAACTATCAGCAATTTAAAAGTATTATTGTAAAATAAAAATCACATTGCAGAGTCTGGCATGTGGCATCTCCTACAATTTTACCTTAGAGATACCCTTCACTTCTCTTCACATTCTGCTTAAGGTAATAAAGAAACTCCTAAAGTAAAAGGCAAATATGTGAGAATTCAGAAAATATAGTAGCCAGTGTAACTAAGCCAGTTGCTGCTAGACCAATAGATAAAAGTCCTAATTACTTCAACAGAAATGAATGCAGGTTCTTTATTTCAGAAGAAATCAAAACTAGATGTGGTCAATATGAAGAAGGCAGCTAAAAATCTCTGTTTGCATGTAATTCAATATCCTATAAATACCCAAGGTCCAGCACATTCATTTAGAAGAGACCCTATTTCATTTTTGCTTTATTTTTTACAGTGCAACATAAGAAAAAAAAAGAATTTAAAATATAATTTTAATTCTATTTTATTTTTAGCTACTGGAAATCTCATGTCAAAACACAAGTTAAGTGAAAGGGCCCAAATCTAGCTCAAAGGAGATGATGTGCTGCAATGATTAAAAAAGGAAAAAAAAAGAATAAAAAAGCACTTCTTTTCTTCTGCTGGTATAGTTAACAATTAGGTGAAAAAACTCTATGGAAAACTTAAACTTTTGTGATAACAATGGACAAAACCAGGTTAGCTGTTTCTTTTCTCAAACTACCTGAGAAACAAACTTAATGGAAGAACAGAGCTTTAGGAACACACCGTTGCATGGATGTTTGGGAAGGGCCAATTCAGTCCTTTATGCACCTGAGGCAACCTGTGTGGGGAATGAAAATGTGATCCCACAGTCCACCTGTTGAGATGGGTGGCATAAACAGAAGTGCCTTTTAATCTGTAAAACAGAGGGATGGATGTTTCCCAGCAAGGAATCATTCCATTTCTTCTATTAACTTATTGATTAAAATTTCTACCTAAATACATCAGAGCTGGAAAAAGCAGTTTTATGAATCAGGCTTAAAAATTTAAGCAATTGCTAAGTGTAGTCCATAATCTTGATGAAATTGTATGGTAGTCACAGAACTTTTTTCAAAGGGTGGTTTGTTGATTAATAAAACATGGTAGCCACATATTATGATCACCATCTCACACTCACCATGAAACATCTCACTGCCAACGTTCAAAATTATGGTTCCTTCTTTTGATTTATTTTGAAAGACATTTACAACTATTCCTTTACAACGCTGATTTCAGCTTCTAAACTATTTGCATACACATTAATATTCCACTAAAAAAGGCCACTCTCTTTTCAAGAGGCCACCTCAAAAGTATGAAAGAATTGAACTCTTACATAGCATATGCACAAAAATATTTGTGTCCCTATGAAAACAAAAGATAAACCAATCCTTGAAAGAATAGGTATCTTTGATCAATGTTTCAACAGCATTTTGAAATCCTTGTTGGGAAAAATTTTTAAATTCCAAGTTTTTAAATCTGAATACTTAGATTAATTTCAATATGTTTGAAAAACACTTGCCTCTTTGTAAGGAATTGTTCAGACATTTCCATTTGGTGCTTTGTTGAACAGAGGTACTGTAGAGCAATTTATGTCTGATTTCTCATATGTTGCTGATTCACTTCTTCATAGGAAGGAATTTTAAACTGATGCAAGCAATTGAGCTACAGAACAGGAAGACAGAGGGAGAAGAAATCTTAAGTATCTTCTCTCATTTAGATATCCGCAAACTCTTGCAGCTATATTCACTTAGTCAAACTTAAGGCTTGTGGTCTTGTTTAATATCAAGCAGTAATAAAGAGCTCTTCAGTGAAATACAGCTATATTCCTCTATTAACTGTAGCTCTTGAAGCAGTCATTGTGGAAAGGGAAGTCTAAAGCCTTCAATGTCAAGGCATTTAGAGGCACTCTGGCATCAATCAAGGTCTGCGTCCAGTAAGTGCCTGCTTACATTTACATGAAATATTCATACAGCTTTCAGTTTTGTTTTTCTCTCTCCTAATCATCACTTTTAGGAAGAAACTACAATCATCACAGTTAAGGGAGGGTGTTATGGGACGTGTAGTACCTTTCAATGTCAGACTTCCCGCAGATAACTAGCTCTGTAATGAGGCAGCACACTGTATAGACTACCAAAGGTCTTCCTCACAAAGCCTAGCCTTGTTATCGTGCACTATTCATCTTCAAGTACACAACTTAAAGCAAATTAAAGTAATTAATTAGCCATAACAGATGTTCCAAAAATTGATTTCAAATCTTGAAAAATATTTAACGTTGTCTTTAAGTGGGGAAGGTTTCCCCCCACACACGTGTCCTCCAAACACTGCATTCAGGTCTTCCTCTATGCTCTTTTAATTGTAGAAGCACACGGAATCCTTTTAGACTGAGAGTGATTTATTCTTTTCATATTTTTCTAATGCTTTTCATATGACTATACAGAGCTTTGAAAACGTCAGGCACTATATCCTGTGAATTATTATTATCTATGTTTGGCTAGAGACCATCACTAGTCTTTTTCCCACCTTAAATATCTCATCAACAAGTCTGTAGTAGTAAGTGTAACACCACTGTTGGTTCAGAACACAGTAAATACATAATTTTTAAAAATTTTTAAGGAAAAAAAATAACATTTGGAGTTATTTAGGAGTTTGGGCCAAATGGAAACACTGGGCATTACCTCAATTAAGTATAAACAGCATTTCTCATTATCCTTTTTTTTAGCCTTAGAGCAAATTCGTTTACTTCACCACTGATGGTAGCAACACCTAAGCTTTTCTTTATTATCAGGCTATTAATATCAGAAATTTAGGCCTTATAAACACTAATTACAAATAATGGCTTTAGCTGTTGTGATTTTGTTGCAGAAATAAGAACAGATCATATAAGACTAATAAAGGCAGATAACTATAAAAAGGATACCTAGTGTAGCTGATGCTGGAATTACACATGCAAAATTACGTTCAATCATTTAACTTGCAGTGTGTACAATTATATTTAAAAGAACTTTAGGATTTATCACAACATATAGCATTATGTGTATTAAAAATCTAAGATTATTAAAAGACAAAGTTTACACTATTAGCACATCACACACTAAAGTATTCAGTTTTTTCATAGCATCTTCCTCTTTTCTCCCTTTAAATCCTCATACAGCAAACTAACTGCATTATACTCTCATGTTGAGTCTGCTGGCATCATCAGTTTTGATTTTTCTCAAAGGAATCTGGATTCTCTAATAAATTACTATGCCAGAATTGAAGCTGACTGCCTAAAAATTGAACATAAATGGCAAAGTACTGAAACATAGGAAAACATCCAAAAATGTCAATGTATTTGTTATTTTTAAAAAGCTTAACATATTTGTTTACTTTTACAACAGTTAAAATCAAAGTTATCCTCTTTTATTATATTCCCTAAGTAATAATAAAAATAGAAAAGCATGATCACATTGTGCACATGGGAAAAGAAAAAGGCAACTCTGAATATCTGTTCACCTAAAGATTATAGCATAGGTAATCAAAACCAATTTGAAACAATTTGGGCCGATAATCTTCATTTACCTCAAATAAAGACAGTTACACTTAAAAACAAAGAATACAATTGTACTGTTGTTGAACATAAAAGCACCTACTATACAAACCCTCAAGACATTCTTTTTCATTCCTCTGCCTCTCTGCTTGGGAAAACTCGTATTACAAGAAAAAAACTAAACCTTGAAATACAGGTGTTCTCTCATTTTTCCTTGATTTGGAATGAAATATACTTCAATTTTTGTTCATTTTTTAAAAAAGGGGAAAGAAAGAACCTACTGACATGAAGCTGTGTAGGCAAGACACATTCACAGCTAATTTATAACAGTGAGTAAAGATTGCACAGTATCTGACTCAGAACAGAAACAGAAAAATCTTCCCTGAGGAAGCCTAGCTGTGGTTTAAGAAGTAATTCATGGTAGACTTATGGAAGATATTGTAAGCAGTATGAGCAGCCCTGCTTTATAATACACTCTTCTAACTTGCTGTGTTTCTGGACTAGGATGAGACGCTGTGGTGTGCACAGATCCTCCTAGGAGCTGCTGATGGCCCTTGATTACTACCAAATTTAGTGAAATCAAAGATAATCATCACATTCTTAGTTTCAAGCTGCTAATGTATCAAGCATTCTTTTTCTGCCATTTTCTTATCAGCATGGCAATATATTAGTTATGATAGTAATCTAAAGTGTATTCTTGTATGTACACTATTGCAATAAAATCTTGTCATTTATTGCTGTATTTTGTGCTTTCTAATTCTGCTTTATGTCAATAGTATTTCCAAATGTTCAAGGTCTTGATAGATAAGATAATAAAAAAATATGTCTGTATTGAATAAATAGAACACAGACAAATGAAAATTATCCAGAAGCTATTTGGGATTCAGACATATTTTAAATAGAATTTAGCATTAAATTGCAGCTTTTAGTAAACTTTATAAAAAACCCAAACAAACCCTTGAATTTAATATAAGCTAATTACAAACCCAGTTGTATTCATCTCTAGTACTACCCAGCTTGAATAAATCAAATCCTCAGGATGGAAATGCAATATTTCTCTAAGTCTGACTCATAAAGTGGCATAATCCATTAGTCACCTCTTTGCATGTAAGCTTGGGTAGATATTCAAAGTTGAGTTCTGCTTTTTGGTCTGACATTATCTATTGAATTTTTATTTGAACATTTCAAATGACTAATAGATTTCTGCTGCTTTTTGGAGGGTTTTTTGGGTTCTCTGAGGTGGTTTGAGAATGGCATGCAATCAGTTTTGGTTTGGTTCATATTTCAAGCTATGCTGAAACCTGCTGAAATTCGGAGAGTTTGAATCAGTTGTAGTCCATCATACCTGTGGGATATCTTTAATCCTACAAGTTGTGGAAACTTAAGTGTAGTGTTAACTTTTGATCTCACTGCAATGATTCTGAACATAACTGGCAAAAGCAATGTTAGCCAGACATGAAAGAATTTATTCTCTCATGTTCTGCTTCCTAAAGTGTTCTCAGAGCCCTTAATAACACTGGACTCTCTTTTGTCTGTATGTGCAGTGATTTCTACTGCAGACTTTTGTCAGAGACACAATGTTAAAAGGCTACAAAACATGGAATCCTTTTGAAAAATTACCTCTAGAACAAATGTGGGTTTTTGAAAATATGATTCATTAGCAATATTCTCTCTCTACTGGCTTTACTCTTAAAACTAGTAAACACTGTTATTGAAGAATTTTACTTTACATCCATGGATTTCAGGTATTTATTTTAATAACTTTGCATTTCTGTTCTGTCATTACTTCTGTGAAAAATATCCAAGATCTAGCCTTATGCTTTGTAATATTTACAGGTGCCTTGAATGCCCTTTAAATAGTTAACCATCTGACTTTATCAATGACTGTTTGTCTAGCCAATGCTATAGGTGTCAATGACACATGAGCACATGGTTGCAAATCCAGCTTGACAGACATATGCAGCCCATGTACTATCAAAAATGGATTACAGAAATTCAAATGTGTTTGTAAATGTCACTTCAGATTAATTTTTTTATTTTTCCCCCCTTGCAGTATAATCCAGTATGATCCACATTATTTATTTTAACATGATGGATAGGTTACCATCCAAATTATTTGTAAGACATAAATGACCATTGTATGTCTCTTTGAAGTTAGAGGATGTATTCTGTATGACTCAATCATTAAATCATCTTACAAACGTCTAACAAAGCACCTGCATTTAACCATACTTCCTATATTTACATTTTTGGCCTCTTTCTAAGATCAGGCATAAATCCATCAGGCCACTTTAGAACTTCAGAACTTCCTTCTTTTACATATATACTGCTCATTATCCAGAAGTTATTCTGTCCCCTGTGTTAAATTACTTTATGCTGCAGCTTAAACGAACATGTCTTGCTTTCATCTGGCATTTCAAATAGGGCAAAGACTGCTGTACAATTTCCAAACACAACTGTGCTAACAGAGATGAATTACTACAGTTTATATAATTTATATTAGGAATTCATAGACCTAGCAAAAGGGATTAGTACATTTTATTTCAGGGTAGGAGATGATCCTGTCATTAATGGTCGATACTTTCATCATCTTTTAAACCTGAGGAATTTCCTGGGTGACAAGACTGTAAGGACATATCAGGGATTCACAGCTGTGAGCTTTATCTGGCCGTGTACTGCTTTACTTTCAGTATGTGGACTACGTTCCATCAAAACTGGATTAGACTGTCAATCATGTCCTGCAATGTATATTGTATTATGATTTTTTGAAAATGTCACTGAGATCAGAGTAATTTCTTGGCTAATTGCATCTTGTCTCTTCTTAATACTGTGCATTTAATGGTTTCATTACCTTACATGACAATCACAGAGTCTAGTCCAGTATTAAGGGCAGTTTTACTTTTCTTTATAAAAAAAAAGAGAAAAAAGAAAATGTAAGGAATCCTCAATCCTTTTAATAACACGGAAAAAATATTTAAGACACCTCTATATTTGATTAAATGAAATAAAAATGTGTTTGTGGTGTGTGTATTGTTCCCTGTGGTCTGAGATATACATACTAGCAGAGATTGTTTCTCTAATCCCAAAAGCACACCTTATGCTTAGCACTGTATTTTCTTCTCTTCTCCTGTTATGGAAATAGATTAAAGAAAATATTAACTTTTAAGGAACTGTCACTCATTACTCATAGAGCTTCCATTTTATATATGGTTTTCTCAAAGGAAAGTCTCCCAAATGCAAAAATATTTATGTTTCAATATTACCCATTTAAGCATGAGAGATTCATTTAGATGAATGTTATAGTAAGTTTCCCGATGTTTCATTAAATGATAGTTTGCCAACAGCAAAATATTCTGTTGATATGTGTCAGAAGTAAAGGAGTTGATGGAGGAATTGTTCACAAAAGTAGTGAAGTCAACAAACTTGTTTTGGTTAAAATAAGGCTCCTCTCAGAACCCAAACAGTTACAGCTGTTAAGGCACTCATATACTATCAGAATGCTATGACTATAAAAACAGTGATGGGCCTAATTTAGGTGTTATTCTTTAAGTTATTATAATGAGTGCCTAAAGTAGGAAGAAAACACTGCCTGATCAGAAAGGTTGCATGAAATGCAAAGCAGTGTAGGGGAGGGTGGTGATTTGGGATGGGACTGAAAAAACCATGTTTTCAAACATTGTATTACACCACCTCTGCCACACCGAAATACAAGCTGTTACTCATCACTGTAGTCTATTACATAATTACATGCGTGAAGCTGAATATGCACGGTTTCCTGAATGTTTTTGGTTCCTTTAAGCAAGGGAGGGGTTGTCTCCATTTTTGACATCCAACTTGCCTTTATAAACCCTCACACTCCACCAGGCACTTCTATCATTCTGCAGTCCTTCTTTTTATACTCTATCAATTAATTGCAAGCTACAGGGGAGAGAATACACAGGGAAGATAGACATATACTGCCAAGGATTCCTGGTAGGGGTGCTTGTAATGAAGGACACTCTTGCATTTGGATCTGACAGCAGCTGGAAAATCTAGTTCAAATTTGCTGTGGCAGGTAGAAAGAGTGCGAATGTTAAAATATCCAAGGCGTTTGTAAATACTCCAACTTGCTAGCCATCTGTGTGGTTTGCATCCAGTTGGTGTGGATTGCTCCTATCACTTGTATAAATGTAAGCTGACATCTTTTTAAACATGCTTTCTATGATCATTTGGTTGAGAATATCTTTTATTTAAACATTACAACACATTTTATTGATATTCTTGCAAAATAGGAATAATGATTAAACACTGCATAAAATTACAATGTATTTTGCTGGAGAAAACTGATCTTATGAGTGGATGCACATGTGCATGCACGAGTTGCTTAACTCCTGGTAAGCTTCAAAATCAAGAAAAGGTCATTAGTACCTCACAAAGGGACTACTTACACTGTTCTGAAACAGCTGACAATTCTGGTGAGGTGGGGAGGGGAGAAAGATGGAGAAAGCATGACAAAGCCAGGACTTCCTTAAGCTAACAATTGAACATAGTCCTGGCACCTTGTTTTTAATTCCACTTTCTATTACATTAGTATTTGATCTCCATCTATTTCTAGGAACAAATTGAGTTAGTGATGTTATTAAGATAGGCAAGTCATTGCTTAAAAACACATGCACATTAAGATATTATGTCTAAGGACACTAGCCAAGCCTATCAGAATGAATGAATTTAACAAGCAATGGATGTGTAAAGAAAACTGGCCTGTCTCCTGTGACAGAGTTGGGGGAGAGGAAGAAAAGGAGACAGTTTTACATTCCTAACACTTGTTAAAAATAGCTGATTTATAAGCTAAAAAGTATGGATAGAGAAACAACTAGTTTCTACCAGGTCAAGAGAATCCCCATGCATGCTTTTTGTCATGTATATCTAAAAAAACACCATGCTTTGCTAAAAATATGTTAGTAGGAAAGCAAGAAGGAAAAATCCTCTCAAGAATCTTTTGATATCCCCTTTTCCTTGAAAGCATAGCACATGTGAGAAAACTGCTCCTTAGATTAGCACCTTTGTCTGCAAGGCACACATAAAATAACATTCTGTGAATCTGGTTCACAGCATGGGCTGTGTGATGATCTGTTGGTCATTTTTTCTAACAAAATAGCTTCATATAAAACAAGCAAAGTAAGATTTTTATTTTTAAAAGGCATAATTTATTTGTAGTAGAATGTATTTTTTTTACCATGTTTTAACTTGTACTGACATCAACTCTCACCTTTCTTGAACATGAGGGACCACTATTTCCAGGAGACAGGACATTGCTATCCTGGTTGACCTGGAATATTTTGGGGTTGTCTGTTGTCCCCTTGAATATGATTGAGTCTACTTTCCACGACATGACTTAAATTAAAGTCTAGTAGCACTGTCTAGACCACACCACCAAAGGTAAATGCATTTGCTGCGAAGTAAAATAGACCTTTGAAAATATTTTATGTCTATTGAAACACTTTTTGAGTTAGAAATCACACTTATCCATAAAAAGAAAAAAATAATCAATGACACATTTGAGACATAAATAGCTTCTTCTGTCTACTGTGGTAAATTCATCTAAATAAGCAAATATATTTCAAGAACTGAAGTAAATAAACACATTCCAGAAGATCAATTAAGGTTTTCTGTACGATAGATACATTACAAATTTTTAGAGACCAGATACAGAATCACACAGATGGGCTCGTTTCAAAGCTTAGTAACATTGTCAAAAAATCCCTTGATGAAAACATTCTCCAGTAGTCATTCTTGGACAAATGGGGAAAGTCAAATAAGGATTAGCAGAAGAGAGGGCACTAAACAATTTTTTTTCACCTGCAGTTTGTTGAATCATCAAGGAATTGGGGACTGATTGGTGATGAGATGTGAAGATTTTAGCAATACCTCCACCTGTAATATTTCAAGCAGCCTAACGTGTTTTTCTGATGAATGAAGGGTTTTAGCAACGTGTTTAGAGTCTATGGTTAGCTTAATGGTGGTGTGGGATAGGAACACTCCCACTCCTCCCCAAAAAGCAGCAGATGACCTGACTTAACAGCATGCTTGTTCAATGGATTACCATCTACCTATGGACAGGCTAAGCCGTGTATTGCCTTAACTTCTGACACACTAATGATGTGGACAAAAATAGTATATATCTGAAAAAATAATAATGGTCTTTATACTAGTGAAGAAAAATTGCTATGATGTGTAATGTGAAGCACATTTCAGTGAAGATCCTTACTAAGCCCCAAAACTGAGGACCTGGACTTTGGGTCATTGATTCTTCATAAATTTCACATAAGCTTTAATCTACATTGATCTTAGATCTCCGCACTCTTGTGGTTGCAAGTACTTGAATAACTTCTGTTTTACCAAAATACAGAAATATAAGTGGAAGTTCAATAAAATGACTGGAAGCTAGAAAATTCAGTTTGCTTTGAAATTAAACATAGAAAACCCTCTAGGCTTGCTTTTTCTCTAGTGTTCATCCCAAGTTCTATAAGGTTATGGATTTGACATCATCATTGGTCAGAGACTTACATTAATAATTATTTTTTTCCTTTATGTCTACTATGATCAGCCAGTTGTTACAATGATATTTGGTGATGTTCAAGATGGGCTTGAAGAAGATAAGTGGCTTCTTCTATACGCTCTCTTTTTTCAAAGTGTGGGGGCAAAAGAATGCCATACTAACTGCATGCTATCAAAATAATTTTCCTCTATTTTCCAGATCTAAAAGTACCACCCATACATTCATTGTATAAGGACTACTTGCTGCTTGAAGGGTAGAATTCATTCATCCTTTTACTTACAGATGCAGAAGTAGCACTTGAAATATCTCTCTTCCTTTCAGAATAAGAAAAGCCATTAGTTGAAAATGGACTAAGGATGTGCAGTTGACCTTCAAATACCTCCAAAATTGAAGCCACATTCAGATTTATCCAGTCCAAATTATAGATTAAAGCAATCTACAAGCTGATTTGGATTACACTGGCTAGCACTACTGAGATGTGTTCTTTTCCTTCCTGGTTTTCCCAGCAGAAGGTCATCTTGGCTATGCTGCTTATAGGGGCTTTTAGGCAAAGAGGTAACAAAAGGGCTCAGACTTAATAGGGATTGAATATACATCAGCCCAAAAGTGACCTCGAGGTGATGCTCAGCCACCTCAAGGAGTTTTATGCTGTCTGAGCAGTACAAATTTCCTTCTAGGTACTACAGCATCTTGACTCTATGGATCTCCAAATTCCTTTCCGACTCTTGACTGGTGAAAGGACCAGTCAGGATAAGAACATAGAATCACAGAATATACTGAGTTGAAAGCACCCACAAGGATAATTGAGTCCAGCTCTTAAGAGAATGGCCAATACGGGGATCCAGGCCACAACCTTGGCATTGTTAACACCATGCTCTGGCCGGCTGAGACAATCTCAGCAGAGGAGCAATCACTGTCCAAAGGAGACATGCTAAAGGAAGACCAGCTGGGTGTCCTCTCCTCCCTGCATAGAAATACACCATTGGAAAAGGTAAAAATTAAGATTTCTTCTCATTTCAGGTTTTGGAAAAAAAAATTTACATTATTTGAGTAGGTTATTTGCAATGCTCCTTTCATGTACCACCATAGGGCATACATGAGATTTTGAAAGAAATATTAGTAGGAGGTTGGTAAATTTATCAGTAGTTAAGATAAAATTAGCTTAATTAATAAGAATTTATCAAAATACTGCTGTCTAGAAAAACCCACATTTTTATTTGCTTTTTAAGTACACAGCCTACTCTTTAATTTTTAATTTTTTTTAATCTAAGTACAAAGATTGATGGCATCTCCCCCCAGATACCTCTAAGAATTTTCCTCCCTTTAAATGAATCTGATAGAATGAAGACACGAAGACACACCTAGCAATCTCCAGGGCACTATGGAACCACATTTCCTTTCTTTCTTGGTCATTTGACTGATTTTTCACATACATTCATACTATATACTATGTGAGTTTTATATAGTATGTCTCTATATATGAGAGCAGGTTGTGTCACAGAATTTTAGAATGGCTCAGGTAGGAAGGGACCTTAACAATCATTTAGTTTCCACTCCCTTCTATTGACAGGATTGCCATTCACTAAATCAGGTTGCTCAGGGCCTCATTTAACCTGGCCTTGAACACTTCCAGGGATACAACATCCGCAGCTTCTCTGGGCAACTTGTTCCAGTTCCTTATTCCCCTCAGAGTAAAAAATTTCTTCCTAATGTCTAGTCCATCTGCCCTCAATCATCTGCCCTCTTTCAGCTTAAAACCATTGCCCCTTGTCCTGTGACCATCTGCTTGTATCAAAAATCCCTCTCCCTTGTTTTTATCAGCCCCCTTAAGGTTGCAATGAGGTCTCCCTGGAGACTTCTCTTCCCTAGTCTGCACAACCCCAGCTCTCTCAGCCTGTATTTGTAAAAGAAATGTCCCATCCCTGTGATAATCTTTGTGGCCTTCCCCTGCACTCACTCCAATAGGTCCATGCCCTTGTGTTGAGAACCCCAAAGCTGGATGCAGCACTCCAGGTGGGGTCTCACAAAGACAGAGTAGAGAGGGAAAATCACCTCTGATTTTCCTGGCTGATTTTCCTGGCTGCTCATCTATTGGTGCAGTCCAGGATGCTGTATGTCTTCTGGGCAGTGAGTGCACACTGTTGGCTCATGTCCAGTTTTTCTTCCATGAGAACCCCAACTCCTTCTCTGCATGGCTGCTCTCATTGACTTTTCCCATTCTGTACTCACATCTGGGATTTCCCTAAACCAGGTGCAGGATCTTGTACTTAGACCTGTCGAACTTCATGGTGTTTTCATGGGCCCACTCCTCAAGTTTGTCCAGGTCCCTCTGGATGGCATCCAGTTTTCTGTTGTGTCAACTGCACCACTCAGCTTTGTGTCACCTGCAAATTTGCTGAGGGTACACTTGATCTCACTGTCTGTGTTGTTGATGAAGATATTGAAGAGTAGTGGTCCCAAGACAGAGCCCTTGTCACTGGCCTCCACCTGGACACAGAGACATGGACCACAACTCTCTGCCTGTGTTCATCCAGCCAACTCTTTATGCACTGAAAAGTCCATCTGTCAAATCCATGTCTTTCCAATTTGGAGATTAAAATGTCATGTGGTATTATATGCAAGGCCTTGCAGGAGTTTAGATAAGTGACATGTTTCAGTCTTCCCTTGTGATGATCATTGCTGTCAATCCAACACAGAAGGCCACCACGTTGGTCAGGCACAATTTGCCCTTAGTAAAGCTGTGCTAGCTGCCATGGATCATGTCCTTCTTTTATGTGTCTTAGCACATCTTCTAGGAGGACCTACTCCATAATCTTCCCAGGCAGTGAAATGAAGCTCATTCATGTGCAGTTCCCCAGATCTCCCTTTGTCTCCAATTTAAAAATGGAAGCAATGATTTCTTCTTTCCCATCACCAGGAACTTTGCCTTATCACCATGACTTTTCAGGTATGATGGACAGAGGCTTGGCAAAAACATCAGCCACTTCCCTCAGGAACCTGGGATGTGTGTCAACCGGTCCTATCGACTTCTCATCCTGATAAGGAACCTCCAAGTTACAAAATCCTACAAACATGAAATAATTCAACTCAGCTGTTTATCAGGGGCCCTGAAGAGTTTCTTTATTTTCTTGCTAGGTTTACACTGAATACATGAGATCCTGAGATGGTTTGGATGTCATTGAGAAACAAAGCATGAACCACAATGAATAAATCCATTTAATGTAGTTTTAGTGATTCCCACAGAAAAACCTTGAATCAACACAAATTTCCTTACAATTTACACAAAATATTTGCAGAAACAGAAGTCCAAGCTCTATGTTGCTGGCAGATGTGAAAAAAATGTGTTTTCTAAAATTAAAATTTGCATGGAGTTGCATCCTAAATAAGATTCACTATGGCAATAAAGCCTTCAAACTATAACTCTTTATGCTCCAGTATAGCATGAAAAATATCTGGATAAAAATAGTAAATAAAAAAATTCCTGCTAAAAACAAAAACAGAAAGTGCCATGTAAAAATCCTACCTAGCTTCTGTTATATAACCCTATAAGCAGTTTATTCAAGTCTGGTGCCCTGCATTCATAACACTATGAATGAAATTAGCAGGAAAAAAGTTACAAGTGGCTAACTAGAGTCAGAATTTTGCATGGCTGGATATTTTTATTTCATTATAATTCTGGTTTAATCAGTTTCAGTTCCATAGTTGGGCAATCCTTCAGGGGACAAAAACCAGGTTTTAGAATTTGATGTGATTCTTTTTGGTATCACATTGTCTTTAATAAATACAGATTCATGCCTCTCACCCTGCTTTTATTCACAGGCCAGTCTGGATATTTACAAACATGTTTATTAGGAGGAAATACTTTATAATATTTTAAAACATCTTCACAGTATTTCACATGCATAATCATTCATGCAAAAATGTGCTAAACATTGGGGGTTATGAACATGATTGCTAATACACAGCACTTATGCAATTATGCATAAATAATGCTGTGTCCTCATGAATCATTACCACGTGAATGGGGTAATTTTGCTAGCAGAACTGCTTATTGGCTGGCCCTAAAGCATTTCCTAAATCTCAGGTGGACCCAAGAGGCAAAATACAGAAATGAAATGTAGAATTCCTCCTCCCACATTAAAATCACACACACACACACACACACACACACACACACACACACACACACACACACACTCTCTCATCTCATTTTGGGATTTAGATATAGTGAATTAAGAATGTGGATCACATTTATGCAATTCTGATTTGGCTAGAGATACCGCTTATATTCTGAAATATTGGAATGGGATTTTGCTTTGTGCTTGCCTTAGAAAATCTCTTCATTTGCCATTCTAATAGTAATATTTAGCCTTTACTTATTCAGTCCAAGATTTGTCTTTTCTTGCTTCTAAGCAGCTGGATTTTGTTTTCCCAGTGAAAAACTACCCTGTGCAGATGAGAGCACAGACTTAAAAAATAGAAGAGATTTTCCTTGCTGCAGTGATTCTGAGGCACTGCCCAGTGGCTGTACCATGGTGTCACAATAATTTATCATATGCAGAATGGGGCAGTATGAATCTGACTTGTTTGAGTGCTTCAGTGGCCTTGTTTCACAGACAGAATGTGGGACAGGGCACAACAACAGCTAAGGGCCCTGTAAACCCTTGGTTACACAATTCACCAAACACATTTTCTGAAGCTCCTGAATGGACATGACAAAAGTAGCAGAAAGATGGGTCTCTGAGTACAACACCTCTTCAATGAGAACTGGGCGAATTCCTTCCTCTTCTTGAGGCATATTGTCTCCCTCAAACCTTTGTTTGTACACTTTCTTATCTAAAATGAGAAAGGGAGCACCAATTCAAGGCTCAAGCATTTATCTAAATAGCATGAACCAAAATTTACATTTTAATTAAATATTAATTGTCTTAAAACAAGCAATATTAAAACATAATATTATTATTATTATTATTATATATCCAGTTGGAGGGTTATTCCATTATTTATTTGGTTTTGTGGGGTATTTTTGTGGTTTTGTTTGGGATTTTTTGCTTTTTTGAACCTGCTGCTCTGTTGTAGAATATTTATAATGTAATTCTTATGCAAGTCTTTCCAGAAAAGACAACAATACTAATTTATTATATACCAAAGTACATTGTAACACTAGGAATTACTGGATTGCCTTTACATCAAGTGCATTGCAGTAGTGGCTGTAGGCCTGGGACCATTTGTGCTTAGGTACAGTATAAACACAGAAGAGTTTGTGACTTGCAAAGTTTATGGTTTAACATCACAGACTACCTCTAAACAATCACTTGTGTCTCCCAAGCAGGCGTGGCCAATGCAAGGCCCAGAGGAGCAGTGAGAGCCATAAGATTTATGGCAGTACATGGAAAAGTGTCTCTCCGTACAGCTGAAAAACACACCTCCTTTGTAAAGCACCCATCATCCCACAGTCTGAGGGAGTTCTGACACCATTTTACATGTCCTTGCTGTTCTCAAGTAGTCTGAAGAACAAATGCAGTGTCATGAGGTGTAAATGCCTTTGCATACTGCTCCCATTCCCTATTTCAGCAGGAGGGCAGGGAGAGTTTCTTCCCACAAACACTGTCTCTGGGGAAGAACCATAATAGACCTAGAGTCTAGATTTTATGACTCTAACCCCAGCAGCATTGAATGGCCAGAAATTATACAATCACAGAGTGTTTTATATCTGTAGAAAAGAAGAAAATTTCATTTCACAGCGAAGTGTGGGGAGCCAGCGATTGGTAGGGAGCAGTCCTTTGCAGGTAAGCACTGCTTGAGTTTTTCCATGATAGCTGGAAAAGCTGCACTGGGCAATTTGAATGCCGTCCTTGTGGCTTATTTTCTTTTATTCTTATTCTCACTAGTAATTAAATGTAATAAAAAACAATTGGTTTTGTATTGCTAAGACTCAGAAAAGATGTGGGGGAAATACATGAATGTTTTCTCATCCACGCTTAACACATTCTGACTTTAAAATATAACAAAGAAAAAGAAGAAGAAAAAGAGTATTTTTGAAAAGACCTTTTAGAACCATAAAGGATGACTTTGACCATGTATAAAGAAGATGGTGTTGCTGGATGATGATTACCTTTATAACAGCCCTGATAAACCCTGCATTTGCGCTATGGCTGCATTATTCCTCCTTCTGACTGTGTGCCCAGATGAGGAGAGAACGGAAAGTGCACATCAAGAAATAAATGCCTGTGGGATTAAGTTTTCTACAACTTGACTCAGGTGAAGTCATCCTGCTGATATCAACAGCACAAACCAGATGAGTAGAGTTCAGCATGTTTACTAGCGTTTGAGAATTACAGCCTTCATTTGCGATTCAAAGCCCAAGCCTGCTGCCACTGAATCAATAAAAGAGTTTTGCATTAGCTACAGTGGTGTAGGACTTCACCTCTGCTTGTGATTTCTGAAGAAGCTTCACTGACATTAAAATGCACTTTGCTTTGCAGCACAGGCATCATGAAGAAAAGAAGGGACAACATTTGTTCCCTAGCTTTTGCATGTGTTTACAGTTTCACTGTAGGCGAGAGTTGTCTAAAGGGGTTTTCATGCCTAAATGAATTATACTTCTGGGAAAGTTCTACATATAAGATTTATGTAATGTCTGAGAGAAACATACAGTAAAAAGCACAATGCAGTTGCCATACTTCTAGAGCCAATTAAAACTCCTTAAAGAGTCCATAGAAGGAGCATGTGTTTTAAAAATCACTTCAAGTCTCTGAAGGTATCATAAAATGTACTTTCATCATTCACACAACATCTACAAATTCTGATTGGCATTTCCTCCTTCCCCGAAAAGAGAGTCTGGCTCAGTTTGCAGCAAATATGACAATAGGCTGTGCAAATGTACATCTGAAGCACAGCCCTTTCGGGGTTAAGCATTCAAGCTTATATGAGAGATCATCAGTTTCGGGTCAAAGTGCTGTTCTTAAATGATCAGTGCAGAACAGGAAAAAAAAAAAAAAGGCATTGAAGTGACCTTGCTGAGGGTCTAAAACTGTGCTAAAGCCTTTTCTGCATGATTAAGTGAGCAGAATCTTAGATTAGCTAAAAGCAGTGCAGAAACATAATGAGTTCACTTATTTTGGAGCATTTAATAACAGTTATAGACAGTTATGTGATCAGGCGGAGTTATGACTTATTCATTCTTTCATTGCTATTAAAATTACTGCATTTGAGGTTTTTAAAGTCATTGAAATAAAAAAGTCTGATTTATGTTAGGAGAATTTAGCTTGCCCTTTGGTCTCTCCGTTTTTAAATGATATAATTAGACTTTTTAAAGACCATTCTAAAAGCATTATTAGCATTTTCTATAGCTGAAAGTAAATGCATGTTTTGTGGGTATTTTAATTTTAAAAAGAAGAAGAATAATGCTTGGTACAAACAGCAAAAGGTTGTTACAAAAAGAAGTATTACATAAAATTTTCTTAAAGGTTACTCCATGCATTTATATATATGTGTACAAGCTGAGATGCACACACATAAACACATGCCTAAGTGTGAGCACACATATGTTTAGAGTATATATGAACAGGGGTTCCAGACACACACAAAAATCAGCCTATTTGGGAGATGAAGGCAAGTAGAAGAGCAAGTTCCACAGGACATATTAACTCCTGACCTTTAACATATTACCTCACAAATTACAAAGCCATCCATCAGTCTCAAGGGAGGAAAAGTGCTTTGATCAAAACAAAGGGACTTGCAGGTGTTTTGAATTAACAGTGAGCAATAATCATTAAAAAGCACTGGGATGTGTATGGAAGTGTCATCAATGTATGCACATTTTAACATACAATCAAGTCCTAAGTCTTAGCACACACATTACTTTCAAATTATATTTGCATATTAATTATTAATCCCCACAAGCACGCCCAGTGTTTTCAGTAGCAGGAATGCACATTTTATAAATCTGATTTTAAGCTTATTCAAAACATTCACAATACACAGACCCACAGCTGAATACTTTCACACAAGACTCTGTGTATCTTGCTGCAAAGGCCAAACAGGTGAACCAAAACACTTTCACATTTAAATAACAAGCATTTCCTACATTGTTTTGGCTTAGAAAATAAAATTTCCCATAAGATTAAGAAATTCTGCTTTTAGTTGGGCCTCAAGGGAGCATATCTTTGCTTACAAGAATCACGCTTGCAAAAGCTTCCTTAACTGAAAGCTCTTTTTATGTGTGTGCCTTGTATGTTTATTCAGCAGACAGTCTGGATTGCTCATTTTGCTGCTCAGAATGCAGTGTGCTTTTCTATTAAAACGTATTATTAAAACTAAATCAGGAAGAAGCTTATTTAGTAGTCATTTCATGCACATGACTGATGGGAATACATAAATTATCAGACTAATATCTGATTAAAACTTGATTAACATGCTAATAAATTATGCTAGAAATGTTGGGTTTTTTTTTAATTTCTCCACTTTTACTTAAACTTCCTAATTGACACTTCAATTATTTTGTTCTCTGAATTTTTGCCTTCCTTATGAATAACAGTTGAGATAAATTATTTCTTTGCCTGAACTTGATATGAAAAATGATCAATTATGATTATTAAAGCTCTCTAGTAATCTGTTAATTATTATTCTAAAAAATTCACATAATTTTTGTTTGTTAAGTGGAGACCATTATGTTTATTGCTGACAAAAAGCTGTAAGGTGCTCTGGAAGTCTGACTCCATAGCCAGGGCATGACACGTAGACAGCTCAGAGGACTGCCAGCTGGAATGTCCTCGTGCTTTGTGCAGGGTGACACTAACTTTGGTCCATCAGCCTCACTGCTTAGGGAGATTATAGAGCAGTCTCTATCAGCTTCTCGTGCTGCTGCTGCCTGTATGGAAAAATACATCCATGAATCTTGTAATGCAGACTCCTGCCCACTAGAGACTGATCTCAGCCCAATAAAGCATGTAACTCAGGACCCTCACAGTTTAGACTTGAACTATGGTCAGAAAGGTGAGAGGCCAAGGCTTCATCCACTAAGCCATTTACCCTTTTCCTTTGTAAGGAAGATTGATTTTTAAAAAGCTATTAACCTTCAGCAATTTATCTCATCAGATCATCTTCATTTTGTTCCGCCTATAATAAGGCTGCATTATATAGTTTAATTTTTCACTTCATTCAGATAGACTATCTAAAAAGAAATAGGTGAAGAAAAAAAAAAACGAGAAAGGAGAGAGAAAAAATTATAAAAACTTTGCAATGAAAATATTATCATGAAAACAATAGAAACTTCAAATGCTATCATGTGTCTTGGAAACACAACAATGAAAGATGTAAGTGTGTATACAGAGACCCCAGTTGGACAAAAAACTTTCAGTATTTCTCAGTCTTTCATAATGAAAGGATGATATGCTGTGCTTGCCTAAGCCATACACAAGACAAAAGGAGAGTATTCTTCTCATTTCTCGAGCTGACTCACAGTAGCATCAAGACAACTGATATTCTTTCATCTGTATATTGTCAAATAGAGATGCTCCCTCAGCAAAATAGAGCAGCTCCATGGAAATTTGGTATTGAAATTTAATGTTCTGCTGGTATTGAGAGAAATGCCTCAGTGAAGTACATAGAATGGTGGACTGTTTTGGCAACAGTGTAAATAACACTAATTTTCAATGCAATAAAGCAAGTAGGGGTTGCTTGCTAGGAACTAAATTCTTTTTGGTTTAATGATTGATTTGGGGAAGGAAAAAAACCAACTTATTTTATGAATAATGTGTTTGCATTAATGACTTTAATGCATCTGGCTGAACTTTGTGGCAGGTACCAATTTAAATTTTGCTCAAATATGTAATGATAAAAACAGTTCTAAGCATTTTAGGTAGAATTGGATAATGAGTTTGCTCATATTAAAAGTTCAAAATTATTCAGAAACTTAGGTCCCATTGACTTTCACAAGACTTTCATTTTTAAGACTCTAAGGTTCATCCATAGAAACATGCCCATTTTGTGTGCAGTTATAAAATGCAGAGCATGAACAAAATTATTAAAATAAAAAAAAAAATTATCTCCCGCCTCTCTGTTATCTTCAATTGGCTTTGGATCAGAATAAAATTTTTTACTCATTCTTTATGCAGCTCTGAATTACTTCAATGGCTGTTTTGCTAGTCCAAGACCACAGGATAAACCCAGGAGTGAGCTAAACCCAGCAGGCCTTATCTCCTGATTGCTTTTTCTTCTTTACAAACATATTCTTAAGTTTATGTATCAGAAAACATCTGCTCTTTTTTTTTTCTGGTACTTGGATGTTTAGTTGGCAAATGAAAGTGCTTACAGCTCCTCACTAGTTGACAAAACCATGTACAGCAGAAGTCTGTTTTAGTTTTGCCTGTGCTTACTTAACACTCCTGAGATAAAAATCTCTCTTATTTTGAGACCATGTGAATAAGCTGGCATTTGGGCAGATGAATAAAATTTGAAAAGGGTGATACAAAATGTTGCTGTAAGAGAGCTACTAAGATACCAAGAGGATCAACAAACTACTCCAGTTCCCTAGCAAGTGATTCTTTGTCAACAGAAGACAGGATGCAGGTAAGCAAACTGGAAGCAAAAACAGGGAAGAAGTCTCCTGGAAAATAGTTCTACTTTTTTTTCCTTTACAAATGAAACCAGTGATAAAGTAACTCTTCAGGAACTGGTTATAAATCCTCTTCATACATATTAAACAGTATACAGTGAATAGGATTAGTAATATCTTTTGTCTAATTTGTCAATCCAGTTCTTAGTTCCCCACAGTGCTTCAGTCAAATACAAAGACAGTCTCAGTTACTTTTCCATAGATTAAGTAGCTCTTGAATTGTTATTTGGTGTATGGGTTGGGACTTTCACTGGTAAACACTGTGACTGATGCTGAAGGCCAAAAAAAGGCAGCAATGAGGAATTAAAGCAATAGACTTTTGGTTGACTTGAAGGGCAAATCCTCTCTCCCCATTTTGCTGTAAAAGAAGAGTCATTCTTTTAAGAGAAAAGAAACCTAAAAGTATTAGTATAACTATCAGTGATTGTTTTAATTTCTTCTTCTCATTGGCCTAATTTATTTTGATGTGTAAAGCTCAATGTTGTCATTTCATGACAGGAAGCTGTGAAGGCCTATGGTCAGCCTAGCTGTGCCTGCTCATGCTGTTTCTGAGCCCTTCTCAAAAGTCAGCTCCGAAGTCATGGAATTAACTGAGAGAAATCTTCTCACTTGCAGCTGGAGATGGCTGCCACAATGACTACCTACTTCATGTGGGAGCAAGAATTCCGGGTATATTCTTCAGAACCTGCAGATAACTTGTGTTCAGCTGTAGTGGCACAGACATACAGAGAGGTATATTAACCAGAACACAGTCCAACCCCAGACTGGGTGGAGTGGCAGAACATTTTAGAACTCATATGGACATTCCTGCCTGGATCTCTGCACCTGCAAGCCCCTCTTCTCGGTCATTATTCTATTGATGAGCCGCTGGGTAAACAGGTAGGTTTATTTGCCTTACACTGATGATAACAGAGATGCATGAATAACCAACAGAAGAATGTGAAATTTATTTGAAGAAAGAAACTTATTGGATTGTAATGTAATACTGAAGTCATTGCTCCAGACATATTTGCAACAATTCTTTTTTTCCCAATCTCATTTTAACTTCTTTTGTCTTAGCATAAGAATATATCTCCGAAAAGAGGGAAAGATGGAAAATATAAACACTATTTAGACACTTCATACTTTTTTACTACCTAGCCATTCAAGATAGTTACCTATGGTCACCAACCTGACCTCCAGTAGTCCTTACTTCAGTTAACTCTTTCTATCTGGTAACTGTTAAAGGAGGTTGTACTTGATCCATCACACTATTTTAAGCATAGCCTAATATTCACATTCACATTGGGATAGTCAAGAACTCACATACACTGTTGACAAGTGATTATTGGACTCTTTGTGGGAGCATGCAAACAGGTATTAACACATACATCTTGTTTTAAAGGTCATAAAATTTGGAAAGCTGTAGCAGAAGCAAAAAGAGAAAACAGGGTGAAAAAAGGACACTCAGCTTTTCTAATTTATTTCTTAATTTTACATGTTTCGCTTCATTCAACAGCCAGCAAAGACACCTAAACACTGCTGCCACTCACTAAAAACATCCCCAAGAATGCTACACGTGGGCAGTCTGGCAGTACAAGCAATGCTGAACTCTGAACAAAAGAAATAAGCTAAACACATACTGGGTATTTGAAAAAAGGACTGCTTATTATATGGGTGGCTTTGGACAGTGAAATTTTCCTGAAATATTTAATGAGTCAAATCTGGTGCAAAACATGTAAAGAGTTAATGGCCAAAAGTCAATTACCGAAAACCTTACATACATAAGTTTTACCTGTGTTTTATTTATGGAAATCCTGATTGCACTAAGCAAATAATTATTTTTATGCAAAAAAACCCCAAGCATTTGGTTGCATGTTTGTAAAACCATGTATGTCTGAATGTTTGACTCAAAAAAAAAAAAAACCAGATTAAAGGAAGAGATTTGGTAAAATGTTGAAGTCATATGCAGCAGGTGAACTCCCAAAGATCAACAAAAATTTCTCACAGAAGATATCAAGGGAAAGGTGGCACTAAAACTACTTAACCTGCAGCAATATTGTCAGGAATGTCACCCACAAGTGCTGATTAGGCTGTGACAAACAAGTTTGTCTTTACATGCACATTCTGCTACCAACAATGTCTATTTGCTTTAACTGTGGAGAGGCAGACACCCTTCCTCATGACAGGGCTGTAATACTTCTCTTGATTTAACATGCCTGAAGAAAAATCTTTAGGCTAACACTAACTTTAGGTATGTTTAGAGCAACTGCAACTCATGGACTATAAATAAGTAGGAGAAAGGCCTGGTTGCAATTGTATTCATTGCAAGGTAATAAAAACAAGCACAAAGCTTAAAACCCCCACAATTAATAGCAACACCATTCTCAATCCCAGCTCTAAGAGCCTACAGTGTGAACAGAAAAGCTCCAGGATACTTCCACAGGAGACAAAAAAAATAACCTTGTTGCCCACCAGGTACTTAATAGTGATTTTGTAGCTGTTTTTCACTCTCCGACCTCCCAGTTTTATAAGGTGCAAAACCAGTCTGAAAGTCTTCATTTTCTTTCATATGTATTTTTTCTCCTTGCCTCTCACCAGCAAAATTAAAAATAAAAATGGAATCTACCTTCTTGATTTTATGTGAGGCTTTTAACTAAGCCTAAGAAATGCCACCAAAGTATGAAAATATTTAGCAAATGATAAAGAAATATTTATATATATATATCACAGTATTTGCAATGATGTACTGCTGTCTGAATCAAACTTTTCCAAATTCTAAAGATGGTCCACATGACAAAGGATCCAGGCAGACCTCTCTTTCAATACTTTTTAGTATGACAAGTACTCTAAATAATGAGTTCCTTCAGAGATTCACAGACAATTCTCTCCCTGGTCTTCAGTCTTTCCAACATAACCTATGCTTTTTACCAATTTCTGTGTTTGAAATAAAACTTCAGCTACCTTAGTCTGATGAATGGAGAAGGAAAATAAAATGTCAAGGAATGAGTAACTCTTGACTTCTGATCTAACTGAGTTTGCAATTAGTCTAAACAGGTTGCAAGACTTCTGAAGAGATGAGCACTAATTCTCTTCACAGGCTGTCAGCAAGGCCTCCCTACTCCTTTATATCATCAGTTTTGTGCACAAAAACCCCCAGATACAGGTGAAGCAGGGAAGTTTATTTGTAAGCTACAGCTATACTCAGTAATAAGAACTCAACAGAAAAATGGACTCTTGCTTTCTATGTGCCACCTGGGATTTTCCATGACACTCTTCTCAGAGAGCAACGGAATTTCTCTGTCCTTCCTCTGTCCTTCAGAATTCCTCTGATGACCTAGGCTTCTTTAATACAGCTCTCACCACATTGCTCTTCTTACTTGGGAAATATACTGAGCACAATAAGACTGACTGGATTTCACTCTTAGCAATGGATTTCTAAGTGTGGAAATACAGAACAAGTGATGTTTGTTTTTCTAAAGTCTAATTCCCTAAAAAAATATCTGATTCCATTCAGAATGCTTTTAAAGAATCCATCTTCATGACACTGCACTACAAATCAGCAAGAATCATGAGATTTGCTTTAAGTCATCTGGTACATTAAAAGGTACACAGTGCAGATAGCCCAGCCCTCAAACCAAAATGGCAGCCTTAACTTAGTCCTGCTCTCGAGCTAATCAATCCTGCTATCACTGCACTACTCCAAGTGCAGACCTGGGCTGAAATGCCTGTATTTCTTTGAGGTCTGGAGCTGACAAGGTCTGCAAGAGCTTAAGGGTCTCTGGATAATGTGTGAGTAGAGCACTTGTTCTTTGGATGACTGCAAACAAATTAGACTTGAAGTGTACAAGGGAGCAGGGAAAAGGAATAGAAGATGAAGTGAAAAATGTCCAAGCTGGAAAATAGAGGACGAGACAAAAAAGGGACATGTGAGCCTAAGAAGAAGAGAGAGAAGGAAGAAAGCAAAGGTGACCTCAGCAGTATGTTCGTATGTCACTTTTGTTTCATAAAGGAAAAATTTTTATCACACAGGGCATGATTCTCCCTCTTTCTGTCCTGATTCCGCTGGAGGACCCACATGTAACTTTGTCATCTGTGGTTGCCTTCCTCTCTCTTCCCTTGTCTTCCTCTTTTTTGATTGCAAGCCTTTGGAGCCAGGATCTGGATATTGAAAGTGACTTGCAGAATGCTTGGAACCCCACCATGAGGTGTCTCTGAGGGATCAGGACTAAGATAAAATATGAAAGAAATAAAACCCACAATGCTCATATATTTGGATAAAAATCTTCTAAACCAACTATAAGTGACATTTTAC
Organism: Motacilla alba alba; assembly: GCF_015832195.1. NCBI lineage: Eukaryota > Metazoa > Chordata > Aves > Passeriformes > Motacillidae > Motacilla > Motacilla alba. The sequence continues at coordinate 31,661,902 of NC_052020.1, forward strand.
TGTATCCAGCAAGTGACAGGTTGACTCAAAAAATTTAGGTAACATACTGATTTCAAATTTCATGTTCTTGATAATGTAAGCGAATAAGGTTCTCTTATCACCAGGATATATTTAGTGTTAGAAGTTCATACTTCATGAGGCAGTTCAAGTAGAAGTTTAAAGGCATTTGTCACAATCAAAAAAATCTTCTGTGCTGCACAGTTTTGTGATGATTTGTTGCAGAAACAGCTCAGAGTGTCCAACAATCCTTAAAAGGTGTCACATAGTGCCCGTGGGGCTGGCATTGCACACCAAGGAGAGAACAGCACAGAAGGAAAGCAGAGTTGGGATGGGACCACTGGTGAACAAGTTCAGAGGTCACACTGTAGGGAAAAAACTTCACTGGTGTTTGTGCACATTCTGGTCCCACCTCATATGTGTGAATGCTGTGGATGCATTTGTTTGTCTCTGCATACACAGCAAGGGAGTCATCATCATTCTCCTTTGCAAAAGAATGAAACAGTTTAACAGCACAGAGGTGAATCCAGTACAGAATAGCTGCAAAAACCCTATCCTCACATTCCTGCTTTTTTCACACATTAATTCACACTATGTATATGAACAAATAAACTGCTGCAATCCAAACCAGGTTACAATACAGAAGAAGCTTTGAAAAAAGAATAAAGTATATTTTTTGTCCACAGTGAAAAACTCGGATCCTTTTCCCTGAAACTTTATTGTGCTCTGGTACTTTATTTGGATAACAATAACCTTAGCATATTTTGTATGAGTTCATAACCTGAAGGTTAATTACCATTCACCAGAGATGGGAACAGTGTTGTTCAGAGAGTTCTATAACTCTCTATATAGCAATAACCTGAAGAGTCACTACATAAAAATGGTATTGCAAATGCAAATGGTATTGACTCCCTCCAATCTCCAGGATAATTCTGAACCTACTTTCAAAGAAATATTTTATGGTGGAAACATGGTTTATATTAATAGAAACTGGATGTAAAATTTGAAGATAATTTGAAGATGACTTTTACTATTTTTCATCACTCATAAATGCATTCAGATATATTCATTATGCTTGGAGGATTCAAGCTCTCCATCACATCAAAGTTAACTTGAATTTTAAAAAAACTAGCAACAGAAATTAATTTCATTGCGGAGAAACAGCATAAAATGCTAAGACAAGAGGAATAAATAAAACCTGAAACAATTTAAAATGTACTATTAAACTAATACAATTAAATTTTCAATATTTTTTTGACTCATTTTCTTCATCAACTTCCTAATGACCAACCAATTTCCTAAACTGAACCTCCCAGAGGGTGCTGTCTAATGTTTCACCACCTGCCCCTACTAAGAGGTATCTGATACTGTTTGTAATTCCCCTTCAAGTCTTGTAGAGTGCTTCTTAGACTGTCCTTCACCAACAGACAAAGGTCTCTCTCTCACTCCTGAAAGAACACATTCTCTAGGCCCTGACCATCTTGGTGATGCTTTCCTGGGCTCACCACAGTTTCTCAGCCCAGAGAGACTGTGGAGGTTACCCAGATTCACTTGCCAATGACATAGTTTACCCCATTTAATGTGGCCCTCAGCCCTGTTTTGAGTGAGAGTTTTGACCAAATGGCTTCTCCACAGCTCTTCAACAGCTATATGGCTCACTGCACATCCAACAATTTATCATTACAACTGTCTCCCTTGCTTTTTAGACAAATCAAACCAATTATGTAGGTGATAGTAAGAAAGCCACATGTCCACTGTGTGTATAGATCACATAAATATTTGGGTACAGGGCATCAAATATTTTTGGCTTTAGCTGGTATAAAAATGTGTTGAAAAAGAATTGCAAGCTGATTTAGTTGATACTAGTAAACTTCTGAAACTTTTCTATCTTTTTAACAGCAATTAATATATTTATTAATGGAAAGCTAAGGATGGGTCTTATATTTCTTCAAAACACTGATTTTAATTTATTTTGAAGTTTTCAGATATTTGAACCAAATAAATCTGTTTTCACTGTTTTTAAGAGCATGAAAATATACATTTCTTTCATATCAGTGTAAGCAACTGCACCTTCTATTATGCAAACCCAGATAATTATATTTCATGGGTTTTCCTTACTGAGAGACAAAAAACCAAATTGTCCCCCTAACTTATCACTGGTGAAACTTTGATCATGAAAATTCTATTCAAAGTGCGTGAAAAGGGAATAAAGCTTACTAAAATTTTCAGTAACTTGATGAATATTAAATACCAATATGTGGCTAAATTATTCTAAAAGCTGCTTATACTTGGCTAACAAACCATATTCTTCTGGAAGAAACATTCATATATCTATGACTACAGATAGGCTGGTTATGCCAGTAAATCTGTTGTAAATATTGCAGTAGATATTACTTTATTAGAAATGACTATTTATAGAAGTGTACTACTAAAGTGGAAATCTCTTTTAGGATAAAATCCTAAAGGATTTTACTTGAACTCCATAAAGAATTTTAGTTTCTATATAAAATGTTTACAGATTTACAATAAAATTGTAACATAAGTAAAACTTATGTGGTTTAGGAATATTTATTCTGTATGCTTTTATGTAGCTAAATAAATAGGTGGCTATAAGCCAAAGACCGAGCTATAAAAGTGGAGAGCGACAGAGAAGTTTACACAGCTGAGTCAATAAAACACATTTGAAAAATTGCACAGGTGTAAAAGAACAAATCTGTTTACACACCATTCTCTTATAGAGCAATAATGATTTCTCTTTTTTAAAAAAACATCACATCCTAGTTTTTCATGTGCAGCATTAATGAAGAGTCTTTATATAAATCCAGTAAAGCGGATTCTGATCTGAGAAGTCAAGATATAGTTACCCTGGAGCTAAATATTCCCAAGGTAGAGTGTGAGGGAAATATTGCTTCATAGGCAAAACTTTGTGAATTCACTGTTATCGTGCCCTTATAAGCCTTGTGAAGAGCAGCCACTTGGTCTGTTCAGTCTGGAGAAGAGAGGACTGTGGGGAGACCTCACTGCAGTGACAATTTCCTCATGGGGGGGAAGGGGAGGGGCAGGCACTGGTCTCTTCAGTGTCCTGACCAGTGGCAAGACTTGAGGAATGGCATGAAGCTGAGTCAGGGAAGGTTTAGGTTATATACTGGGAAAAGATTTTTTAATTTCTTTAATTTGGAATAAAAATATTACCAAAAGGTTACTGAATGCTTATTTAGTTCACAGGCAAAAAAAATCTGTTTGTGTGAACAGTGACAATTTTAAACAAATAACCTTTCACAATACTAAACTGTTTGAGAAAATACCCTAATAAAACAACAATAGTAAAAAAGTCATAATACATTATTGGTTAGGATGAATTTGATAATTTGGAGAGATGTTGTATATCTAATTTCTTATATTTCTTTTCTAGTGTTCAAAAATACGCACAAATATCTTGCTTCAAACACTGCACTTCTTTTTTTGCTTGATATATATGCAAAGCTCAAGGATTATCCAATAAAGAACATCCTTGATGGCCTTTATCAAGGGTAATAAAGGTCGTGAAGGCTGTCCTTTACACAGACTGCATCTGAATTTTTTCTGGAATATTAATACACATATCAATATGGGCTGTCATTCAACCTTGAGGTGCAGTTAAAATAGAAAAATGATGGACGGTACTTGGTAGATACTTATTTTACTAAACTTGTCTGTTTAAAACAAAACATGAGATTCAGGGTAACAAAGAGTTGTGTGGCAAGGTGGTACCTCCTGAACTCCATCAGTGGAAGGTAAGTCAGACTATTCAGAGTGAACACAAGTTTTAATTTCCCATAGCACAGAGATCATGTCCTTAGAGACTTAGTTTTTCTTCTACAGAAAATAAAGGAATTTCATCTTATAAGCCTAGCAACCCGTAATCTCTCCCTAAGGGATCACTGCTTACATAGATGCAAAGGTTTGGTACATAACATTGGTATGCGTATCACTTGTAAACTCACAAAAATACACTGAGAAAACATACCAAATTATATAAATCCCACATGGCCAGGTAAAAATCTCAAGCCTGTGCAAGTGATACTATTTTTCAAGTCTGGTGAGGTTATAAAAGGAATGCCCAGAAGTGTCACATGATTAAACCAAGGTTCTGACTACACATCTGGGAATCTTTTACCTTTGCCCACTTTTGATTAGGTGTATATCTTTTTATTCGCAACATATCATTGTATTGCCCCCAAATACCTAGTACTACATGCAGACCAGACTGGTTCCTTACAGATGAGAGCCCAGCTTCCCACTCTCTACAGCCCAAAACTGTCTTCAGAATTCAGAAGATGTCAAGATGAAATTTACTTTTAACAAGTCCTCATTGGAGACCAGAGCAATTTTACCAGGTGTCTTAGAACAATACTCAGAATATTTCATCATCCTCATGCTTGAAGTTACATTATTTACCATCCTGACCATAATTTTAAGATTAAAACTCAACAAAATAGGAATTACACAATGATACCCAAACAACACTGTTCTTTTAGCATATCAGCAGGCAAAAAATCACACAGAAAAGGGTTTTCTCTTCCACTCTTTTATCAGCAAGAATTAATCTAGCAGGTCAGCACTTGAGCACCTTCCCTGTCAGTAGCAAAGAGACACCAACACCTTTATGCCACACAACTAAATGATGCAAACATTTTTTCAAATCAGGAAGCATTGCAGTTAGCCCTTATCTAAAGGTAGGACAGTAGATGGTGCTTGTATTGCTGAAAAAATTACTCATTTTACTTTGCACCTTGCCATCATTGCAAACCTTTCAGCATCCTATCCTATGACTGTGTTTTTCTCATGGACATGAAGCAGATATTTATTTATTTTATAATTTGTTTTGCAGTCAAATTTTCATTCAGCCGATGGTGCTGTTTGAAGCCAGGAGTCAGATGTGCATGAGTTCTCCTCTTGGCTTTGAAACACTTAATATGAACACATCTCTTTCTCTGTAATTTTATGTCCTTTGAAGGACTGTTGCAAAGAGTAATAACAATTTTTAAAGTAGCTTACAAATGTGATCATAGAAAGAGAACAGTTTAGTGAATGAGACATGGGAATGGAGACTCACCAAGAATGAAGGTACCGAGTCACCTGCACAGCTATAAACCTCACCTTAAAGAGAAAACAGAAATAGTTACAAAAGGATAAAGAGATAATTACAAGATTAAATATGATTTTTTTCAACAGATGTATTTAATAGATGCAAATACAAATTAAGGAATATACACATATCGACAAATTGGTGCATGTACTTACCAGAGACAAAGCTTCTGAGCTCCTATTGGCTTCTTACTGAGTCTTAGTTTTGGCTCTGAAACACTCAAACAGCATATTTTCAGCAGGAGAACTTACTTTCACTAAACATTCTGAATTAGTTATTTCATATTTTTATTGACTCTTCCGTTCCTGCAAGTTTATAGCTAATAAAGACTTCAGTAGCTCTCTCTCATCCATCCATATATCCACATTTCCAAGCAGTATATTTTCTTCAACAGTAGAGAAAGACTATTCCGGACCCAAAGACAAGCACTGCAGGCCTGGCAGGTAGGAAGCTATTTTCTACTTACAATGTCCAGAACAAGAACAAAGAAGGAATTTGCCTACCGAAGAAGACTCTTTTAATTATCCTTTCTATAAACTTCTCTATATCTGCAAAATAGCTGAACTTTCCTACTCACCTCTTCTAATGAACAATTGCATTAACTAACCTTTATCATGTATTTTCCCAGGTTTTTTAGTGACTGTTTAGTGAGCGTGTCTCATTTCAGCAGAACCTTTGGCTGTTTCTGCTCTAAGCCTAAGAACCACAAAGAAACAAGGACACATATTGTTAAGACCCTAAAATCAGAGCCTGGATGCCAGTTTCACATCTGCATATTTAGTAGTTTTGAATAATAATGATTTTATTCATGCAAGCCCAGCTCAAATTCAGAAATCAATGCTTCTCTCTGAGTTCCCAAAAGGATTTTATTCCATAAGTTTTCTTGCATTTTGACTTAGCCTGACTTGCTTTTACACATCTGATTCTCTTAATATATGCACTGGAAAGAAGGCAGTAATACCTCATTTTTAAGATCTTGGTGGCTGGAGGCTGGGAAGTAGAAGACCTAGATTTCATTCCCTCTTCTCATGGAGCATGGGATGAGTGTTTTTCCCTTGGAAGAGACCTGGATTTTGATCACTCTTGTGTTTTTGACATGAAATACTAATTAGATGAAGTACATATGCTGATTTCAAATTGGTAAAAGTATCGGAACTTCTTCAAATAAAATGGCAAATTGTTTTCTTGAATTCTCTCTAATTTTTCATATCTGGTTTCAAGATGGCATTTCTGTTTGGACAGACAAACTACCTACCTAATAACCTAATAACCTTAAGATGGATAAGTGCTTATGAAAAAAATCAGGTATAAGACGTCTCTGTTTAGATATTTTCTTAACTCAATATGTAAACTTACAGGCTATGTTTGAAAATATTGTTCTTTGCTTTTCTTCAAGTATTCTGTGCTCTAAGAAATGCAGTAAAATGTTTTGAACTCATAAGAAAGACTTTCATATCTCCTGAACTAAGAAATGAAAACAAATCTAATAAACAGATATGTCAAAAGCTGTAAGCATCTTAGAAACTAATAAAAGGGAAAATACAACAAATAGCACAAAGCCTAAAAATAACCACCACAGGGCTCCAGTTCCTTGGCTTTCTGGAGTTTAAAGGTCCAGGCTCCAGAATGCAAGCAGGTGAAAATGATTACAGAAGTGTGGACACAGCTTTCAATACATTAAGAGCCTTTCCTATCTGGAGGAAGACTGTATTTCTGTATGCAATGTGCAGCTGGGATATCTCAGCACTGAAAATTCTGAATTTTAGAAACATGTAAATTCAAATGTTCAAGTAGCCTGTTTGTAAAGTTTTGAGAACTTTGATATACCATTTTTACTTAATATATTGTCTCATTATACGCATAGGTCTGAGGCTTCCATGACAAATTCAGTATTTGGAAAATATTCAGTATTTGATTTTCCTCTATAAATCCCTCTTAATATCTGTCCTTCATTGACATTTTAATATTTATTGCTAAGCCATACACCAAAATATTGTAAAAATCTTGTTATTATTATTACACATGGCTCCTTAAGAAAGAAATATTAAAAAAATGTATCATAGATTATTGACCTATGTTTAAATTATATTTTCACTTAGTAATAATTAATGTAACAGAGTGAGCAATTGAGTAAAAGGTTATATCTATAAAATTATTAAGAAGGATTAAATTATGCCCAGCAGCTACTAGTGAAAATGCACCCAGCCATGGCTATCTATACTGCAGTTGCACTGTCTCAGGTGGAAATTGCATACTAATGTGGCCCATTTAGTTTATGCTATGGACCCTCTCTGAAGAAGGAATAGCGAGCTGACTAGGATAAAGTACTAACGAAACATAATAAAATGCGGATGTTGATATTGAGAAACTAATGGCAATTTTGTACTTCTGCTGCTTTAAGTACACTATTGTTAATTACTAATTTTAATTTCTTCAATTAGTAAGTGCTCTAGGAATTTTGAATAATTTTCCCTAAAAGACAAAAGGAAGAATGACATTCCATTTAGTAAACACACTTTTATCAGAAGAAAAAAAATATTAAAATCAATTATCTTTTAACTGCTTTTGCCCTTCTATAACTATACCTGACATTAATACTTATTTTATTCTATATTGTATATCTTAGCAGATCATCTAAGGACCTGCCTAAGCATAGAGACTACAATTCCAATATTCAAACTATATATTAAAATAAAATAGTTTATTATTTTGATTTTTAATCAAAATTGAATATCTTTTTTTAATGACTTTTGCTACTGACTGATCCTTAAATCTTTGTTGAAGTCCAGAGTCTAGGCATACTTAATACAGGGCTTGTTTTAAGGCTGGAACATACGTGGTAATACTCCAGAAGAATCCATCCGGTGCATCCACTAACCAATGTATTTTTTTGATTGTTCTTTATATAGAAACACACAGAAAACTAAAAACTAAAAATAAAAGATTTAGTTCAAGAATTGCCTATAATTCTTTCAATTATCACACTTTCCCATTTCTCATCATCCTGAAGCTTTATCCACACAGTAATTAAAAATGATTTTCCCCCCTCCGTTGACAAGTCTTCGATTTTGGTATGACAACTCTTGTTTTATAATGAGGTGAAAGGATATTACTGGTGAAGAAAAATGGACTTCTCTGCTTGCTAACGACTGTCAAGTATTATACTTCATTGAACATACTGTCTTATTGGGAAGAAAATAGTCATATGGAGTTCCAAATGTGTACTGGCATGTTTATTTTTATAGTACAAACAACCATGAATTTAAGGTGACTTCCTCCAAAATTAAAAAGAGAGAAGACTCCTTCCTGTCTCAAACATGGGCAATTTCTTCCTCTAACTTTAGAGGTTTTTAAGGAACTGTGAACAAAAATCACAAACATGGAATTATCTTTTTGGCATCTTTTCTGCCCAGTTAGGAAAGGGAGGATAAGCTCCAATGAAAGTTATGTCCTGGGTTTTGTAGGCTAAACCTCTGGACTGGAGGTTAAGTGTCCATCTGTGTCATTTATGAAGTACATATGCAGAATCTGGATTGCTTATTTAAACAGTATTTTCTTGGCTCTAAGTGGTGTTAATTTTCTGTTGCTTCCTTCTTCATTTGGTGTGTAAAATCTGCGTAACTTTCATCTTACACCAGCAACTCCTCTAGATGACCCAGCTTCATTTCTGCAATATATTTAGACCATTTGTTCACAAAGGATTTTGTGGCACCTCCAGGTGGCTTAAAAATAATTTAGGTGGTTCCTCAAGTAAAAGGATGAAGGCCAGTTTACAGAATGCTCTGCTACCCGACCTTCATAGTGATAACTTCCACTATGGAAAGACTTTCCATTCTCTGGCCTTTGGAAATGCCTAGCTTTAGTTAGGTGCTGATTCATTTCCTGCAGTTCTTTAAATACAGCCAGCTGTGTGTGTGCTGCTGAGGGTCAGTATCATTTAAGCATTGTTTCAGAGACTTCCTGTCCCTGAATTCTGTAAGAGGGAAAAAGTTCTGTTCTGCTGTTTGGTATCAGGTTTTGTTTTTTTTCTTTGGTTTTCTTTTTCTTTGGTTTTCTTTTTCTTAGGGGTGTACATTTCTCCCTAAGTAAAAACAAGTCCTTGGGGGAAAAGCTTCTGTAAATGACTGATAAGGAGTAGAAAAGGAAGTACAGAATCAAAGCATCTTGGTTTTTAGCCAGTTAAATCTCTCCAAGTCTAGTGCATCAAAGAATCTGAAGTCTAGGTATAAGAACTACGGGAAATTAAATGTATCCTTTACATAATTTCATAAAGAAAAAGATGTTGTCATAAGGAACATTAGAGATTATCTGATTCTGTGAGCCTTAATTTATCCATTGCTACATTGCCACAGAGTATGCAGTGACAATGACAGCAATAAAAGAAAAATCCAAGAGCTTTGAGACCTTGTTTCTCTATTTGCTTTCAATAATAATTCAGGCTTTGTGTCAAAATAATGATAAGTATTCCCACAAAGATGAACTATTAGTGATGGGACTGTGTTTCTTAGTTTCTTATCACATCAAAAAGGGTAAGTCTTTAATTATTTTATTAAATATTAATTTTGGTGGCTGTGAAAATATTAGAAACAAAAATATATTATACAAATGGGTTTATAACTTACACTGTCTCAAGGCAAATCCAGCTATAAACCACATTCCCTCTTGATTAATATCTCAGCAGTGTTTACTACTCTTCAACTGCTAGTACAATGTTTATTCTGTTCATTATACTGTTTCCTGTATCACTGTGGTGTTTATTGTTCTTCTGTGTATTTTTGACCTCTAAAGTTTTATCTGCAGCTCTGCTATTACATTTACTCTTTCTTTCTTTCAAGTGTAGATCCATCCTGCTTGTATATTCCTGAATTTTTCAAACCTTTAACATAAAATTATCTTAATGTGGTTGGCAATACAAAGTCAGAAGAGTTGAAGCAGCCTTGAAAAGAGCATTTGCTCACAGTGAGGTTTGTACAGTACCAGGAATGCTGGTGCCAGATGGAGTTCACCTGTCAAAAAGGGGTAAAATAGTTTTAGCCTGTTAGTTGTCAGGGCTGATTGAGAGGGTTTTAATCTAGGTTTGAAGTGAGAAGGGGATAAAATCAAGCTTATCAGAGATGAACCAAGGGGCAGCATGTCAAGTTTGGGGGTGAAATCAATAATCCAACTGAAGTGCATCTTCCATTTGCTGACTCTGAATTGTGCTAAACACTCTGGAACACACTCACAGTCTTATGGGGATAAGCCAAGGACTCCTAAGGAAATAGAAGCCAACAGGGAAACCCCAGAAGATTATCTCAAAGGAATTAAGGTATGTTCCTTTAGGACAGCAATTTGGCCTACAACCCAGATAAGGTGCCTTCAAACCAATGCATACAGCATGGGCAACAAACAGGAGGAGCTGGAAGCCAAGGTGCTACCGGAAAGCTGTGTTCTTCTTGCCATTACTGAAACTTGATGGGATGAATCCCGTGACAGGGGTGTGGCTATTGATTGTTACAGGCTGGTCAGAAGAGACAGGGCAGGAAGGAGAGGCAGAGGGATTGACCTCCTTCTGCATCAAGAGGTGGATTCCGTGTGGAGAGCCTCCCTTGAAGTACCGACGTGAGCAAGTCAAGAGCCTGTGGATGAGAATTAGGGATTGAGGCAACAAAGGGAAGTGAGTGGCAGCAGTCTACTACAGGCTGCCTGATCTCCAAAAGGGAAGTGCACTGCCTAGACCTGGCTTGATTAAAGAACATGGCATACCTCAATATGGATACTGAAGCTTTTAGAGACCTACATCAGTAGGTCAGTACTTGTCAGTTGAATAGATCACCGATGTAGATTGACATGGAGAAAGAAACAGGGAATATGCTGTTTTTTCAAAGGCAGAGAGAATAAACCATATGAAGAACTGATATGGTCGTACATCAGTTATAAAGGGAGTAACTGTACTTTCTAACTTGACATGGTACTTAAAAGCCAGCCTAATCTTTACTTGTTAATTTTTACTTTAATCTCTTATAGATTTTAGGCATGGAAATAACACATCTATGAATCTTAAATGTTAAAGGACAATTTTTTCACGAGTGGTAAAATTAGACAAAAATGGGATTGGAAAATAAGAGAAATGGCAGCAAACTACATTTTTGTGCAAGTCAAGAAGTACATCTCTGTGACAGGTACCCAGAAAAAATAAACAAATGAGACATGAGAAACAACACTTCAGATTTGCACAGTATTTAATTTTTTTCTGAGCCTAAGACTAATTATTCAATTTCCTATAAACCTGCAAGTTACTGGTGTTTTACAGTCACTCCAATGACAACCCAGACAACCTTCATGTCAGACATGTGGGCTGCACCACCACAGGCTCTCCCTGGTGAATGCAGTAGTTTTCCTTTTCAGAGAGTCTCATACTGTTTGTGAACCAAACACATTTCGTCAGGTAACCAGCCAAATATCATCTGTTGTAAATTCAATGAAAGATGTGTAACTGAGACAGGAAGGGCTCTAGCACTAATAATAACAAGCAGCTGATTAACTAGTTTTGCTCCAAATTGCTAGGTAATGTAGAAGCAGCCTTCTCCAGACCTGAGGGAAATTCCCAGAAATCATACAAGGTCCACAGAAGTCCTTTCTTGGCTTCAGTGGTACTGTGTTGAACCCAAGATGTTTCAAGTGAAAGAAAACAGCTTTTACTGATCAGTTCTACTCCCAAATGAGTCAAATCAATATAATTGTATTTTGGAATGCATCCCTATCCCTTTAAGTTCAGCACTGGCTTGCCTTTTTCTTTCTTTGTTTGCTTTCCTTTTTTTTTTCGTTATGATTTTAAATATCACTTTTGGAATATATTTTAGGTAGTACTATTTTTTATTGTTTTCACCTACTTATCTATCAGCTGTAAATACACGTTTAGGTGATAACTGGTAAAGATTCAAACATACGTTTATCCAGATTGGATTTCAACTTCTCTCTCAGTTGGTAACACCTTTTTAGTAGTGACCTCTTCCAGCAGATGTCATTATGTTGTAAGCAGCAAACAGAAAGCAGGCAAAGCCTGTACTGAAAAACAGGAGCACCAGAAAATCTTTAGTGCTCTTAATAATTCAACGTGTGTGTATGGAAGGAGTTGCATAGCAAACAAAAACATTAGGTAATCTCTTATTTTTCACACTCTTGCTCAAAATATATTCTAAACACATTTTCAAACCTTGAAACAGCAAAATGACAAATCTAAAAATGCAAAACTACCTCTACCTTGAAAGTGTGTGTTTGAGCTCCCATTATGTATCTCATTGTTTCCTTATGTTATATATATGGATTAGCTTTAATATTACTAAAAATTGACATTGCTGAGATAGAGAGCAACTTTTGCTTCCTAATAAAAAATTGCTATTAATTTTTTTCAGACAGAAAGACAATACAGCCTGAATTTCTTGACTATGGGAATTACTCAGATTCAGTGAGAACAGGAAGCTTGGCAAATTCTGTTATTTCTGAAATATGTTATGATAATCCCCAAGTGCAAGTAATGTGGGACATATAGTCAGGTACTATTACACCTGAAACTAATGGTGCGAGTTCTCATGGGTGAGGAGGCTCTAATCTACAGTCATGTCCTAATTCAGGAGAGGAAATTGTTTATTGTGGTGTGTATATAGAATTTCCTGCCCCTCAGACAGCAGACCTCAGTGATGACTATACCATTTCCCCTCAGAGATGACTACACACTTTCTACAACCATCAACCGCCCACTGTGCATCCATAATTGGCAAACAAATCTGAGTACATTAAAGTATCCCAAGCCATGAGTACTGCTCTTGTACTTCAGCTGCAGCAGTTTGGCTGTTGTGAGCAGATGATCTTTCACAGTGGAGACAGGAACTGTATCTAGAAGAGGAGCAATATCAACGTGAGGGAATGGGAAGCATGACTGTCATCCAAAATGAAGCCATTGATGCTTGTGCATATACAACCAGATCCTGCCTAACCAGCAGTAGTGCTCTTGGATGCCAGTCAGAGATTAGTATTCCCACGGCCAAGGGCGTGAAATGAGAACCTGGAGGAAGCTGTGGTCCAAGTGAATAGCTGCTGTACCAAACAGTGATTTCACAGAATGCTGCAGGCTTTCTGCACAGCAGTTCTAAACTCTCCAAACCCCAGAATAAACAGGGTTATTACTGTCACTTAAAGAATTACAAAGAATTTCTCTATGACACAGGCACATACAAGACTCTTCACAAACAATAGCACAATTTATTGAAGGACCAATTTTCTGCAGTATTGTTTTACACATATTATAAACATCAGAAAATTCATTTTATCCTCAAAATGTAAGTTCTGTTATTTTAAGAAAAGAAGTTTTTCTTTTATCCTCTTCTTCAATGAAAAATGAAATGCACCATTAATTATGCGCCCATGAATAATGGTGGCCTTTGTGCTCTATTTTGGAGACTTGTTGGCTTTTGGTGCCAGTAGATATATATATATATATATATATATATATCAGCATCTTTTTTATTGTATTCTTATTGTAAAATTTCAAAAGGCTTTAAAGGTGCTTAATTGCAGTGATGCTCAATCTGTCCTAGAAGTGCCCCCAGGAATCACTTGAATATCAAATACTAATGCATAGTGGAGACTGATCTGAGCCAGAGGTAAGTAACTCAACAGAAGGAAGAATGTGGACTCTGCTCTTGGATTTCACCATCTCTGACAATAACTGAATCTCGACATTTTTTGTTTCCAATGTAAAGACAGAGACATGGTAGCTTAAGCCACAGTTCATGATGGTGCAGCAATAGTTTAAACAACCTGCTTGGCTTCAGCTGAAAAAAGCCTTAGTGGTGCTCATGTAAGCAGAGAGCATGGCTCAGACCAACTGCGATAACTAACAGCTGAGAAAGAGAATTCCTGAAAATTCCCCACCAGCATAAATGAGCTAGATATAGATTAGGAGATTAAAGGTGGGCATAGAGGCTACACACAAGTGAGGAGCTGCAGAGACAGAACCAGCATGGGCTAACACAGGGGAGAATGCAGAACGACACGCTTGTTGACATGCTCTGTGGATGAAGAACAGAGACTGGCTTCCCAAGACCCAGACACAAAATTGTCCATCAGAAATTTGCAATGCTTCTTGTTTTAGTTGTTGTGAGATTCAGGAGGATGATATATTGTATCATCATCCCACACCACTCTCACCAACATGTTATCAGTCGTGCTCTTTGCAGAGAGAATAAAAAGCTTTTCAGCCTTGCGTAAGCAGATGACTCCTCTGGTGCTAAGGTAGGAATGTGGAAGTGTTAGGTCTCTTTGTTTATGCAAAGGGAAGGTTGGAAAATATTGTCAATATAAGGACTCAGCTGAAATCAACATACAACAGCTTTCAGAGTGGAAAATATTGCCAGATAAAGACTACTATAATTCACCAGAGGTTTGGAAACCTTTTCTTGTGAAATGGAAAGTGTTTATCTTCAATTAAGACCTTCAGACATATGAGCAGTCATAAAATGTTGTTCCAGAAGGTCAGCAACACTATGTATTCAATTAATTCTCCCAAACTATGCCTTCATTATGAGAAAGCTACTCTTGACAATGACTGTGATACCATCAGAGTCAGTGACAGAAAACAGTAGCTTTTGGGTGAGTTTTCTTCTTTGTTTCTACATAATATTAAAAAAATTATACACATTTTTTCCTGCAGCCTTGAAATTATTCCTCTCAAGTCCTTTGTCCCTCTTCAAGTTTAAGTAAGCTAAAGTATACAGTAAAGTAATTACACAAAGCCATATTAAAATTCACTATAATGCATCTGTCCAATCTCTTCTCTTTTCCTGCAGTTTTTTTTTCAAGGCATTCCTTTAGACTTGCTTTACCATTAGCATAAAAAAATGACTAACAGAATACGCATTAACACTTAATCTTAGGTGACTGAATTTACTGCACACCTATGGAACCTGCCCTGGAATGTTTTCTGCTTTGAGCCCATTGGGTTGCTTGTGCTAGTGTGTGCATTTGACCCACACACCCTGAACGTTGTGCCCTCATGAAGAGAAATCATGCAACTTATTTCATAGCCAGCAAATAAGGGAGTACTCAGAATAACATAGTTGTGATTTCACAGCATAGATTTTAAGTCTCATTTGAAATGGATGCGGTACACACTTAATATTCCCAGAGTTCTAACACAATGTCTCTCAAAAAATTCCTCTGCTCTTTTAATTTTTAGCTGTCATGCATTAGTAAATAAGTGAGAACGCTTGTGCCTTTTCTTTACTGAGATGCATGCAAAATGCCTACTCTGACTGCCAATATTGTAAAGTGATTTTCATTGTGTGTTTTACGGAACTGTTAGATATGTTGGATGAAATCATGGTCTCCTTTGAAGTTAAGGAGAGCATTACTGTTGACTTAATGAGACCGAGATTTCTTTTATGTTCAAAGTTAAGAAATGTTATTCACTTTCTTTTTTATTAAAATATACTGCAGAAAGTTAAAAAGTAAATCAGTACTTTCAGTGTTGCATCCACAACATCTAAAGGCCTAAAAATGTCAGTAATTCAAAAATCCCCATAAATGGCTTTGAATGCCAGACACAAAGTTAGAATTTGTATGAAGCCAGAAATATATGAAAGCGCTTTTTTCTGGCACCAAGTTTGAGTTGGATTAACAAATCCTTATAAAAAAGCTCTATGGAATTTATTTAAAATTAAAATCTATCTTTTAATAAACTACTTACCTTCATGAAACATGATAAATTATTATGCCAAAGGATTAAAAAATAGACAAAAAGATATAGTACTTTACTAAAGACTATCAGCTTTTACATTGATTTCTAGGAAGTAAATGCAATGTCTGTAGACCCCCATTATTTGTTCTGTGTGACACTTCCATAGGGGGTATGAGACAGTATTTGTGATATAAGGAACATTCCATACTGAGTTATAGCTGTTGAGAACTAGAATCCATAAATACTTCATATATAAAAGTAACATTTTTAAAGAAATTACTTCTTATTTCAGGATTTTTTAGAGCTTATTTGTGTTATGAACATGTTTAGACATATTCTGAGGTCCTTCTTTACATCTCATTTCTGGAATGGACATTGTAAAGCATTTCTTTCTGTAGAAGTTTATCTATTTTTAAGAGGTAAGAGTATATGGACACCATCAGTTCAGACTCAGATCTTAAACATTGATTAGGCAATTTTTGATGGAAAACCAGGATTAAGTAGGTTATTGTCCTTTACATGTCTTATTGTGGCTTAGTACCTGTAAGACAAGGTCATGACTGATGTTGAAATAATTACACAAAGCTGAAAGATGGTAAAACAAATATTTGACACTTCAATACAATGGTTTTCCTCATTATTGAATGGGTGTTACAAAAGCAGTTGAAATCTAGCAATCTGATGCTTGGTAAAAAAAATTACAATAGCTAATCTGAGAGCCCTGAAGGCTTAAAATGTCTACTGACATCTAGCAAACACATCACCACAGTCAAATAGACAACTTTCAGGATGCCTTGGCCAATTGCTTCTCCAGAGGCACTCTCTGGAGCAGATGGCTGCTTATAACCAGTTGATAGGCAGCCATTACTGGCCTGGAATATTTTGCTTGAATGCTTTTGATGGTCTTTCTGTCAGTTATTCCATGTTCAAAGGATCAACCAGTATTCCCAGTTCAGATGAATTTTAGATAAAACATAATATACAAGGAACGTGTCCAAGAAAGAGGAGAAATGTAAGTCTAAATGCCTCTTCATCTTGTATTGGCTCAGAAGACAGAAAAATATTTCAGTTCCTGTGTCACTCAAAAATTGAAATGGTGAAAAGATTGATATTATATTATCGATACACAAAAGAATTTATTTAAAATGTTAATTAAAAATGTTCCAAACACAGACACTTAGCCTTTGCCTTTACTTTATGCCACACCACTTTCCCCTATTTTTACTCTATTTGCACTCTGAATTACAGATAACAGTAATGGAGAAATGTTCACCTATATATGTTAATATATAATCAAGGTACCTCTCACTTTTTAAAAGCAAGTTAAATGGAATACTACACCCAGCTCAGAGGTACAGCTTTTAATTTTAGAGTTGCAGCTATGGATACATATGTTTCTTTCCTATTTTTCTTCTCTGTCTCCGAAACCAAGTCTTTCTAGTTTAATTTTTTTATTTTGAGTCATCTCACAAATTCTGGCTTCTGTATTTAAAATAAGAAGTGAACATTCTGACAGTTTGTTTTCTTAAACACCTATCTGTGAGAACCCTGGAGCCATGTACGGTATTATAGGGAACCAGAATAATACCTTAATGACTTCCAAACAGCATTCAAGTTGCTTACTTATTCTAGTAAGAAAGAACAAAAGATTTTTAAAAGGTGGATGTGCCTGACATTATCATGGTCCCTTACATGGAAGTACAGAGAATGGAAATACCTACAATCAACTCATCATGAAAGAAACTCTGCAGTATACAGAGTATGGAGTATTTGTTCAGTATGCAGCAGTATAATGAAGCAGTGAGAGACAGAGATTATGCTTTCAGTTTTATTCATATTATGCATAAGAATTCCGAATGCACTCTTTGGAGGATAAGCATCCTAAATCACCTGTAAAACATTTGCCTTATCTTTCAACTCTAAAGCAGTAGTAGAAGTACTGCTGAGTTCTAAGAAAAAAATTAACTCACTTAGGTAATCAGTTTAACATGTTGCAAGTCTTCCAGTGAAATGTTAACTTTTGATACACAGAAGTGCTTGTGAGCACTTAGGCCTAGAAAAGAAACCCGCAGGCCCCTCCTTACACCAATTTTTTTTTTTATTTTTTTGAACTGAGTAGAAAATATGTATAAGAAAGTGCAACTAAATATACTTCTGACAGCTCAAATGATACATAAATATAAGGGCTGACAAGGGTTGGTTTGTCATTGTAGTTCACTTCGATCAACTCTACATGGTTCTGTAGGACAATGAAATTCAATGCACTTATAATTTCCAAAAAAGTGAGCTCAGATTCTTTTAAAAGCATTTCTATGTGAAAACGGATCATTTACATGCCAAAAGCACTTTTAATGTGACATATTTAGCACATGTATTATTGAGAACGAAAGCTGCTTGAACTTAGTGAATTTTAAAGTCTATAAAATGGCACCCTGCTGAGCAGAAAGGTAGCTGTTCAGTGAATTTCCCAGTTATGTGATTATTTTGAATAATAGACTTGTACATAACTTTTTTATGAAATTAAAGGTATGACATTTGCTTTAGTTCAGTCCTGTAAATTGCACTTTAGAACATAAAGAATGGGCTGATGTATGAATTTGTTGTTCCTCCAAGCAATTTTGCTGATTTTTTAAAGAACAGTTTTATGTTTCATCTATTGAGTAACACATCAAACAGTTATCTTAGTAGATTTAATGAGCATTCATGTATATCTTAACACATATGAGGAACAGTCAGGAACCTCAAAAATAAAAGTATTGTGTTTTGCTTTGGTTGTCTAGGACTCACCCAGGCTCTGATGCAAGATGATGACTAGTTTGATGAAAAGTCCTAACACTTAGGAAGCATAATTAAGAGAAGCATCTGGAAGTATAGAAGCATAACAGATTCATTTAATTTGGCTCGGGTACTTTGACTTGATTAAATACACCGTATACTTCACTGTCATGAAATTGCACAGTGCTACCTGCTCCCAGACAAAGAGGAACCAGCAGAACAATATGTCTTACCCTGGATTCTTGGTTTGTTTTTTTTTCTTCCCCATCAGGGGCAACATGAAGCACTTGAAAATATAAAATACATTTTAAAAAGCATCCATGCATGACAAATATAGAAATAATCATTATTTCTTTTCTGAATAGGCTTTGGACAAAGGGTGAAGGTTACAATATTAGCACATGACCTAACTTCAGATGAAAAACACCCTCCCTAGAAATGATCCTCTGTCTACTTACATTGCTGCCCCACTGGCCACTGGTGAGAATTCACCTGATACACAGAAACTATGAGCTGTGTTACTTATATCAGTGGAGTCCAAAAAGGGTCATACTGACTAGCTATAGAAAGGCACAGCACACAACCCCATGTTAAAGCTAAAGAGTGAACAGATCATTTGGAGTTATATGCAGGCTTAGGCACTTTGTGGAATTCAAGTCTATGAAACAGAATCCAGAGCATGAAATGGGAATTTGTGAAGGATATTCATGACATTTTCTGGCTGTAAGTTGTTTGTTCACACTGGGTATATAGCAATCCACAAATAAGTGGCTTGCAAACAGGGCAGAAAATCCTTTCTTTCAGGGATCACTGTGCTTTTAACTTAAACGTCCATATAAAAAAAAAACAAAACCCAAAACAACCAAACAGGAAACCAAAAACCAAAATTCAACAAAAAATCACCAAACCACTGCAAATTGACTCTGTGTGGAGAGATTAAGGCAGAGAGCAAGTCTCCTGTGATTTGTAAAATCTCCTGCCCTCAATGTCAGAAAAGCTGCTCTCTCAGTGCATAGGGCAAATATTTCTAGTGCTTTAAAATAACTCATGGGCTAGGAAAGAGAACAGTAAGATTATTTCCAAAAAGGACATTTACATAATCGTGTCCCCCCATCCTTTTTTTATTTAGATGATTTCAGGAAAGATATTCAGATGTATAAGATCAAAATGAGAATATTTCATATTACATAAGATCTTATCTGTAACTTGATCACTTCTTGCACTTCTATGTTTCATTCCCTTATTGGTGGGAGTGAGGAATTATATTTACTTTTGACTTCAAATCTAATTTAAAACCAGATTGCAATGACAAGCACAACAGAAAACTAGAAATGTAGACTCAGGCATTAAATGAATCCCATGGTTTACCTCAAAGGGAATGAAACTCTGCTAAACGTGATAACTGCCTGAAAATTTTGGGGAATTCAGGGCTCCTAACGACAGACAGCACTCTGGTTTAATGTGCCTCTGGAAAGGGCAAAGGACTCACATGGAGGATGAAATAGGTCACTTCCTAAATAAATATCCACAGCACCATGGCTGCTTTGCCAAATGTATGCACATTTTCCCTTAACTTATAGCCTAGAATGATGCATTACAAATTAAATTAAAATATATATCAATCTTGCTTCCTTGACTTATTTTCAAGTGTGTCATTGAAAAAAAAACCAGTATATTTTCAAAATGCCATAAATGAGGCAGTAAAACAAAAATAAGAGCTTAAAACTGTTCCCTGTTCCCTTATAAAACATAATGTTTTAAAGGTTTTCTCAGATCACCCCCTATTCTTCATATCCTGTAGTAGTCCAACAGTTACTAATCAGACAAATATGTTTGGGTGGGGGGAAAGGTTGCTTTTAGCAGACAGGCGGCAAGGTTTTAATTTGTAGCTGATAATTTGCTACTGGAAGCTTACCCTGATTAGTCTTCTTGTGGCACTAACAGTTTTTGAGGTAGTGTGAATTACCTACTGTGTATGTTTTTACCACCCATTCAGGGATGAAAATGAGTTACAACCTAGGCCTCAATTAAAGCTTGAAATAAGAAAACCTGAAACTTCTTTTATGTTCTTACTTCTAAAGAATAGAATTAGTTGCTTCTGATATTATTGGAATTGTAATTCACACTCCTGAAAATCCAGCAATGGATCTTTCAACCCTTTACAATGAAGCACATTTCAGCTGTTACCCAATTATGCTGCCTTTGCTCCAAGTCAAATCATCATCCAACAGCTGAGAATTGAAACAGACTCCATTTGTGAAAATGAGTGGTGTATTTATCTGTAATGCAGAATGTTTTTAAGTGTTACTCTAGCTGTCATGAAGAAATTAGGATGTTATTGCTTGTTCTATTAATTCTCATTTCTGGGAAACTGATTTGTAGGTTGGTCTCATCAGAACTATATGCAGGCTTTTCGATCTCCATTATATGCAAACCATGCCATAGGCATTACAACAAACAATGTATTGCCCATGATTTTAAGCATCTGGCTTAAAATAAAAAACTCATCATGAGAGTCATTATTTTTCAAGTAATGTTGCCCTTTTTGCACATTGGCACTTAGTAGTCCACTAATCTAAGCTTACTTTCACACAGCATGATGGAAACTGTGTGGAACTAATAAATACAAATTACAGAAAATAATATTTCTCTTACCTAAGTTTCCCCATTTTCTCTTAACCATGTACAAGTATTGTTAAGGTATTGTTTGGGGCATGTTTTAATAACTAACCATATACAAACATGCTTCACTTTTACTGAGGAAACTAAAATGACAATTTTCTCTGTTTGCCACAATAGTGTGGAATCTTATTTTAGATTTCATTAATAATACTTTTAAGGAATGGAATATTGAGAGAACTTGTAATGATTAATATCATTGCAAGTATTTTATTCAGTTACTATTCACAGGCTCCTATAAATGATGTGAGACAGCGTAACAATAAGCAACAACACAACTGGCAGGGGTGGTGGATAACAGCTAGGAGACAGAACATTCTTCATTAAAAGGAAAAAAATTTACAATCACCTAAAGTAATGGGGAACATTCTAACCTACCAAAACCACAACATATTTATTTAAGTGACAACCCTTTGTGAGAAAGTGAAGTTATTCCTTCTTAGCTAATGTCAGCCACTCTAGTGAGATTAAAATTAGCTGAAGAAGCATATCTGTACTGAAATAAATTCTCTGACCACCTCTGTGATTATACTTTTAAAAGTCAGAGAAGGCACATGCAGGGAAAGCAAAACTACCATACCGATGAGTGACCATTGTCAATTTAGGTGCTTTGTGTTAAAGTGGTATTTTTCCTCTACAATAATTTTAAGGAATCCTCCACATACTGTATAGAAACCTATTGGGTTTAATCCCTGCTAAATTAAATAAGTCTTTCCCAGGCAGAAAAAGTGCCCAATATAGATTTCTCTTTCTCCTCTACATCCATTACAATTTCTGCTTATTATTCTCTGGTTTTGTGGTAAAAGGACTTATTTAGACTTCCTTTGTCTTTTACCCCTCATTACCCTTTCATAGCAGGTTTTGTCATGCAGTCACTGTCAAGTTCTTTTTTTATTATAAAAGTGACATTTAGAATAATGAACTTCATCTAATTCCATTTTTGTCATACAAAGGTCCAGATTCTCAGCTGCTATAAACTTGTGTATCCCCTCTGAGGCCAGTGCATCTGACTTTTGCAACTTTATTTTAAAAAAGCCTGCCAGGTGCAAAAATTTCTTCCAAAATTTTAAAATGATATGAGGATTTTGTCCTAGATTCATTAGATTTTACTTTGGACTTCTAATTTAGGTGCTCTCTCTAAGCTAAATGCAATGCTTCAGACGTGAAGGGAACCTCCATGAATTGCCCAACACCAGGAAAAAATGAGAGCTTTAGTGTTTGTTTTTTCAAGGCTGAGGTCTTAGCATTGTAGTCACCCAGCTTCTCCAAAGGAAAAGTCCTATGTGGCTAGTAAGGATGCTGCCTTTTTCTGCTATTGCTACAGAAATACTCTGATGATGCACCATTGCCACATATCACATGGCATGGCTACCTAACAGAATAGTTTGGGCCAGAAAGCATTAAAAGTATGCAAAAATGAGACTTGGCTTGGATTATTCACTGCATATAATCAGTGCAACACAGACCTTCATATTAGCCCTGACGAAGCAGCTGGTTTATGCTACCCACTTTCTCATCATTAGCTATTTTAAAATTTAAATTAATATCTGGTTGCAGATTATTTGCAATATGTTAATTTTTACTCTTTCAGTGTATTCTTCAGTGTGACTGGTCATTCAAGTTACTTTTTTCTTCTGCATCTCCTCTTGATGACTCAAATATTTTGGACATTAGACAGGCAAGTTATGAACAGTGAACAACAGAGTGGTATGCAGGTTCACACCCACATTTTCCCTAAACAAATGCAGTTACTCATAACATTCTGTCCCATTCGTGTCTCCTTTACATGTGTTCACCACAGTAGCCCCTGAATGTCTATTAAGTGGTCTCTTCTACTGTATATTAAGACACACAATGCATATTCATTCCATGCTTATTTTGTGCTGCTTACCAGCAAGAATGCAAATTTTTAAGCAGTGAAGTGCTTTGTATTTTTTATTATTTGTCAAAACTTGCAAATAGGAAGCCCTAGAACATGTGAATTTAACAGTTTCATGTTTGTTTCAGATTTTAGTTTCATCTTCAGGTACATTCAGTATTCAGACCATTCTCCCAAAAAAGAATTATGATTTTGTATAAACATTCTAATAGCAACACAATCTAGAAAGTTCAAAAGTAATTTTCTATTATACAAGTAAACCTTTCCTTTTTCTAATATGGCATGGTTAGACTTGTTCTTATAGACTTGGAAATAAAAATTGCTGAAGAATATAGTATATCTGACAGATAAGGACCTATTTTTTGTGTTAAAAAAGATAACCCCTCGGTTGATAAAAAAATATAGATCTGCTTTAGAAGAAACTGTTAGTAAAAGAAAGAAAATTCTAGCATATTTATTTTAAAAAGTCCTATTACTAGAAAAATCAGGATGCCTCAAATCTAAATTCCCATTTGCAAGAGCATATGGAATGCACCAGTACCACCTACCTTATACCACGCACCCAAGAGACTGAGTGTCAGTCTAAGACTATAATTTTTTGTAAGTACTGAACATCGGATCCTGCCACACAGAAAACTTGGTAGCCACAATAATAAGCAACTGTCGTGTGCAACACAAAATCCAGTTTGTACAGTGCTTTGAAACATCATGACATTTCCAAGTAATTTGCCAGATATATACAATAATTGAATAATACAGTCTGCAGCTCCAAGTTGATGACGATAAGCAAAGGGAAAACAAGTGAGTCTTCTCTACAACCAAGGTAGGGAATCTTTCTGTTCCTTAATCTGTTCCTCTCCTGGGACTGTCAATTGTGCAAAATGGTTTGAAATTATGGAATTTTTTTTCTCATGGACTACAATTTGCTCAGGGACTATTCAAGTAAACAAAGTCATTCCATTTATGTCCTGGTTGCCTCTTTCCCTACTGTATTTACAATGCATTTTCTGTAATTGTTACAATATTGATCAAGGAGTGTACTGTAACTATTCTATAGAGCTCTATGTGTGGAAAAAGTCAGATGACGTCAGTCCACATCTATTTTACACACACAAAGCTCTGCACAATATTTTTACTTTGATCAATCACACTTTTGATTGATTTTGCATATTATGCAAAAAAACTCCAAAAAAGCCTACAACCTGACAAATACCACAAGCTAAATAAAACTGGAGCTGTAGGCACTATTGATGCCAAAGAGGACGTCAGTGCTGCAAGTACTGTGCTTTGAAAGTCATAATGTACATAGTTTCCAAAGAATATAAAAGAATTTCCTTTTAAAATAAAAGTTAAACCAAAGACCCCTTTAAAGTCCATGTCCCATTCTACTGTATTAACACAGAAAAGAAAGGAAAAAAGAGTGAAAATTAGCGCCCAGCAAATATGGCGTTTACATTTAATACTCTGTAGGTTATCCATGATGGTTATGATATGCTATGTGCGTTTTCCTTTATATTCCCCACCAAAACTCTCTATGGAAGCTATTTCAGCTAAAAACATGTTAACTTCTGTAATGTTAACTTCTTCATGTCTCTTACCAAGCAGTCCTGAAGAGACAAACATTTAAATTACAGCATGGCTTCCTTGGTAGGCATGTTGGCATTTGGCAGGGATACCCAGAGCAGCATGGTGGGGTGAGCACTCTTGTCATCTGCTGCTACATTTCCAGGTCTGCCTGCAGGTTTTGGGGCTCCACACATGTTCTGTTACTGCCCTAGGTAACATGACAAGCAAGCAGAGTTGTATTAACCAGAGCTTTATTAGACATGCTCAGGAGCCTGAAATCTGTGCTGTAACTCTGCAGCCTGTCCCTCAGCAGAAACTTCGAGTTCCCTTTTTTGTTCCATCTCCTTCTGAAACCTGAGTGTTTCCCTCACTCCAATGTATTAAGCTACTCAACAGTGCTGTTTCGAAAGTTGCATAACTCTGGTTTTCCAGAAACCAGAAGCAGAAGTAGACTTTTAAACTTTCTAACATGCCAAGGTGTGAGAACCCCATGTCACATGAGTAGGGGTAGATATGAAAAACAGTTACATGAGGAGGGGCAATGAGGGACGCACCCTATTCATTACTGTAATTGTCGAAGAGCTACCACACCTAAATATATGGGATAATGGCTCTTAATGCTGTGCCAGCCCAGGGCATGACCAAGAAACACAGGCCTAGGGTACAACACTGGCCATTTGCTTTCTCCTGTCCAGCACCACATCCTGCATCAGACATGAAGCAGGAAAGGAGACTCAAGTCCTGTTTACAGTCTACAATATGAGATGATGAAGAAAGTGTGAAGAAGTGAGATTGAGACCTGACGTATCCAGTGTAACCATCTAGTAGAGCATATGACATACTGATCTGCCAATGTTTGGCACTGTTATTGCACTTTTTACATTCCTACATGTACAGTGATACGGTGAATGAATACTGAATAGTGGAAGATGAGGAGGATTCTGTTCATTGACTGATTCTATTAATAATAAAACCTGTTCATTGACTGATTCTATTAATAATAAAACCTACAGCCTTTGGGTACCAGCCCCCTTTACAATTGCAATGCAGAGAGTGAAAATTAATGGTTGCACATAATAATCAGAAAAAAAATTTCATATTTCTCAACATGTGCAATGTCTATGCATTGACAGAGTGTAAGGAAGGTTGCACATCCTGCCTCAAACCTGAGAAAGGGGATAGTAATAGCACTTACTTTGCCTTGTCACTGACCTCAACATCAGTCAGGGTACACCACACTTTAAAAAAGCAGCAATGGAGTGAATAAATGAGCATCTCTCCCAGATGTGCTTTCTGGTGTCTTTTAAGATGTGAATTATCAGAGAATCCTTCTTCTTCACTTGGGACATCAAAAACATTTTTTATTTTATTGGGTATCCTATGCAATAGATATTGTGTATGAAATTCAGTGGAAATTAGAAATTGTTTTCTGAAGTGATTAGCAGAAGACATTGATAAAAAGTCAGGAAATGGAGACAAATACATCTGTTTTCATAAGGAAGCAAGGCTTGAGACATTTATACAACTGTTACAAACATGAAGAACAGATACTACATTGCTGACAGATACAGATAGATATAGATATAGATATATAGACATTGATAGATTATATAGATATAAAACCGAATAAACTTTGTCCACTATACAGCTCTGTCCAGGGAACAGTAAAGTTTCAGGCAGGGTAAGCTATGTGGTTAAGTGGACTAATAACTGACCAGCAGACAGTCCCACAGGTGTTTTTCAGCAAAGACTTACAGAAAATGAGGGTGTGTCTAGTATGTGAAACTGACACTGGGCTTGACCGGATTTAAAATTTGCATCCACCATATGGCAGTAAATAAACTATCAAGGTTGATAGAAGTGGCAGGTAACACAGAGATCAGGAAAGCCATGGTGAGCAGTCAAGATGACACGGTATGCTGTGTCCATCCATGCAAAATGTCATCATAACACAACGCAAACTTATACACTGAAGAACAAGAAATGAATATTCGTAACAAGAAAATCACTGCTTTGCGGGAAAACAGTGGCTGAAGGGGACTGGAGGTCACCACAGAAAAGTATCTTATCATGAGCTTCCCGACTGTGCGGCAAGGCTTCCAAGGAAAATGGCTGGTCAGCTCCTTAGAGCACCCAGGAACACAATTTCAACTGGCCTCTCTACCACATGTGGTGGTGGAACATATGTTGTACCTGAAATGGTACAGGCTCTCACACCGAAGCCACCCACACCAAAGATGATAAAGGAAATGAAACTATAACTGAATTTGTGTGCACAATTTTACATGTAAGAATGAACAAAGGGGCTTAGTGGCAGAACACATCAGTATGATATCCATCCATTGTTTGAGAAATGCTACAGCATAAACCAGGTGACATTGGAACTGAGTTTTGACATCGCTTTTTAGCTCTTATTTTCCCATATAAAAGGCCCAGGAATACAAACAGCAATGGTATCATAAGTCACGAGCTATGTGCTCTTAAGGGATCCATCTTGCGACATCTGTCTGTAACCAATTCTACAGTTTTCAGAAGCAATGCACTGAGATGCAGTATTTTCTAAACAATGAAGAAAACTCTGAGCAGGCAAACCTGTCATGTTAATGGCAAGTGGTTTTTTCTTTTTTGTCACTCCACAGAACAAATTTTTTATAAAAAAATAAAAATAAGACTTATTGACTTTTAAAAATTTATTTTCTTACCCAGATACTACAAAAACAGTAACATTACACTGTATCAATGTACAAACTAAGTGTATTTTTAAGAAACTGGGGTCAGTTCCTGGAGTCAGGCAGCACACTGACCCACGAGACTCATCCGTGGCTGGCCACTTCTAGGCAAAAGCACCTGGGATTGTGCTGCATGAAAAGAGGCATTTTAGGGATCCACATGAACAGGAGATCAACTGGAAAATGGAAATTCCTCAAAAACCATTTTTCTTTCTCTGAAGTATTTTAGTGGCCTAGGGCGTTAGGAAGGACTATGGAGTGCTGTCCACCATGTTGCAAAGTAGTCAGCTCAGGAGTGGAGTATTTAAACCAGATGAAAAATAAATAAAATAAATAAAATACGTGCATTGACTGGAAAAACAGAAAGGTAAGTTTGTGTGCCACACAAAGAACCAGGCAGGTGGCACAGAAATGCCTGGCAACTGCTTCTAATTGCAATTAACTTCTAAAAGGAGCCTTTCCAGCAGGTCCACAGACCAAGAACTGTCACATTATTGGATGACGACGTAAACCATACAGTGTCTCAGATTCCTTATTGAACAGTGCTTGAGCAGATGCACAACCAGATCGTCTTGAAAAAAGGCTGTAGAAGTAAGAAGGTTCATAAATGTGTGATTTTTATATTTATTATTCTACATGCATGCATAAGCACCCATCTATTCCATGCACTCTGAAGTTCACAGAAACATGCTCAAAAGTATGTTCTGCCATATACCTGTGCTAAAGCCATGCCCATCAGTTTCCTTAAAACAATTTAATTTTAGGGTTGTATTTAAATTGAGAAAGGCTTTAGCATTAAAAAAATATGTAGACTATGTAGGGGATAAATATTTCCTATAAGATTTAGATTTACATTAGACATTCATCATACACAATGTCCAAAAAGGAGCTCAGGCTGTGTTTTGCACTGGAGATAAGAAAGGAAGGAGGGAATACAATATACCAGAAACTTATAACTTGTTACTCTGTGAGGAAAATTTGGTTTATGTATTAAGACAGGCTTATAAATCTGATAAAATTAAAATTAGCATAAACCTGTATAATTTATCAAAAATATTGTAACACAATTGTAAAAACATTAAAAATCAACAGAAATACAATAGTTTAACTTGTTCTCTTTCTAGTTTGATGTTAATTACACACAGCAAAAAAAAAAAAAGAAATTTATACAATAATTGACATATTTCCTTATCTGTTCTTTCAAAGACCATTTTATTTTAAAATGTAATTTTTAAAACTGCTTTTATACTAGCACAACCACAGAGCACTGCCACTCATTGGACAAAAACACCCCTCTTCCAGAGCTCCCTAAACCATAAGGGCGAAGACTTGGGTCTTGTAATTTCAGAGTAGCAGGCCAAGCATACACTTTTCTACCATGTATAAAGGGTTCTGTGTGATCTGAGGCAGCGCCAGGTTAATTGGAAACAGTACATTGAAGATACTGAACGCAGCAACACATTGTGCTAGAGATTTGGAAAACGGTATCTGTACGTAAATTCTTTTCCTACTTTTCACCCAACAGCAACCACATTTGCCTGTTGCAAATATAAACAAACAATGAAAGAATACAGAATCTGCATGTCTGCTTGTTTTCCTCAAGACAAGATGTTATATCATAAGGGTGTACTGTGGTCTGCAAGAGAGGGGAAGTAGTTCAAAGGCTAAATGCAGCTGAGATGGAGGCTACAGGTCTGTGCGCAATTGCTCTGTGACATTTCTGCATGTAATTACCATCCGTCTGTTTTAGGCAGACATCCATCTCACTGGGTTTGCATTCAGACACTCCATTTGCATGCATGCTTATGGTAATTTCAATTGTAAATATACTGCGGAAATTGATTTCAGGCCTTGATTTTTTTTCTTTAAATGTGGTCCACGTTTAAAACAGCAGAGATGGAGTTACCACTTCAAAATTGTGCTGTTCAAAAATATCAGTATATTACCTGGATTATTGTTTGGTTTCCAAACATTCAGAAGTGAAGGAAAGGAGGAGGGGAGAACAGCTGTAAGCAAGAGTAAAGACATGTTTGAATGAGCAGGCAGAGCTTAGGATAAGAAATAGAGTGACAATATTGTGATTTACAGATTAAACATTCCAGCCAAAAGCTGTGTATGAAAGCAAGATACAGCACTGTTCCAAATAACAGCATAGCGCTTTAGCTGATGCAATTCAGCAAAGCTCCACTGGAAACAATGAAGCTGCACTGATTTACACTGGCTTGAGATCTTGCTCAATATGTTTATAGCTTAATGGCTCAATATTAATCTAAAAATCAGAAAAATAACAACTTGTCATTTAGTTAACCCCAACATGATGGAAGGTTAAACTAAATACAGAAAGCCCATAACAAATAGCAGGGACATTCTAAGGTCACCAAATGAAGGCTGTCGTTTTTGTATTCAGGCCAGTGATAAAAGAGTTTTTAAATGTTTGGACATTCAATCTATGTAGTGCCACAACCTGAACATACCCCTTTGCCAAACACAGGCTCACTAAATCCTCTTGGAATGTTGTTTACCTCTGAATAAATCAAATTTGACAGAGTAGGTTAACTTTACAGATTCATTTTTCAATCACAAATGATTGATATTTTTTACAGAAAGCAAGCTACAAAATTCTTACTGCATAACTGACTATTGGAAGTCATATTGTTCTTGGGTGTCATATGAAATCCAAGCAATTTTTCAAGGACTTTGCTTCATAACTATTCACCCTCTCTGAGAGAACACAGCAGTGAGTGTACCTCAAACAAGGATCACCCAGCAGAGATAGTTTATCAATTATTTTAAGTTTATCAATTATTTTAAGCCTCCTAGAGGCTGAACATGCTATATTGTGCATTGTACAACACTAGTCCAGTGCTAAAATCCCAAATCCGTTGTCTAGGCTTATGTCACATATAAGAACAGGATCCTGAAGAAAACTGAATGAAAGCTGAGATACAGGAAGGTTTATTGTTAGCTGATTAAAAACAAATCATAACAGAAAATAGGAAAGGGAGCTAGAGGTAATTTCTATCATTTGATTTTAAAACATAATTTGTTGAAAGGCCAGAAATAATACAAAAAAACTTCATTCATGTTAAAAATTATATGTGTTTCTTGTTCCCTTAATTAAAAAATAAATGTACACATAAAGTTTGTTGCCAGCAACAATATTCATACATTGCATTACTTGTTTTTCCAACTGAATATGCTATTTTGGTTAGTATCTGTTTAATTATTATATGTAGTACTGCTTGAGGCTATCTGATATGGGTGTCTAAGGGAAAATGACTGTAATTCAATTTTATTATAATAATGACCTTGGTCTATGACAGGACTGAATTAAATATCAGTGAGAATTTACACAATTCACTGTGATCAGGTTTATGCCACTTAACATTCTGTGTTTAACTGGAGCACCTAAGTTAGGTGGATGGATTTAGATGTACATTTGTCCTGAGGCTCTCTGTGCTGTCGATGAAGACTGAGAGGTACTGCCAAAATGCAGTTCAGATCTCAGAAGAATGGAATTACACTTTGGGGTGCCTGCTGCCTGCATTTACTTTAGAAGTATCCTAGGATAAGTTTTTCTACACTCAGTGCATCAACTGAATGCCTAAAGGTTATCTGGCGTGTGTATTATACACACATTCTATGGAAACACATATCTCAAATTGTTAATATTCAATATTATTTTAGAAAAATAATATTTCTTGACCACAAAGACAGCAACCAGTTGAAAAAAAAGTCTAGTGTCCAAATCACTGCTTTGCACTGATCTTCTTGGTGTTTCATTGGAAAGCAGTTTATAAGTGCTGGAAAATCAACTGTTTCTCAAGCAACATCAACTAATCTCTACTGTCTTATGTCTAGTTGTTCGCCAGCTTAATTTTTATTCTTTTTCAATGTAGTCTAAAGGTATTGTCCTAATAATCCCAGATGCGCTCATTACAGATGGGCAAATAAATTATTTGATAACTTTACTTTTCCTATTCATATTTTATGGACAGACCAGTAAGCATTTTATTTGAAGAATCTGCTTTGGCGGGGTATAGGCAGGACTGATAAATATTGAGTGCTCAGAAGCTGCTCTTCATTCAGTGCAGCTAGGGTGTAGAATAGATTCTTTAGATTCTAGGTATAAATCCCACTGATATCAAGTAAGGTATCTCTCCTGACTTTCAGCAAACATCTCTCCCTGAGAACCTGTTGGTTCTTGGTTGTAAATAGTGTCAGGTTAAGAAACTGAACCAAGACATTCACTGCTCCCTGTACATGTTGTTTCTCCTGCTTTAAGAAGCACTAACTCCTTCATTCTTGTTGTTTTTACAGGAAAACCAATTCCTGATTACTTTTTTGAAAGTGGAGGCCTGGGTACCTATCTAGACGAGATAGAATCAAACATCATATATATTTCTACAACCTGATGACAGACAGACTCCCTTTGTCACTTTCCTGCCTTTCTAGAAAGGTCACCTGTAGAGTTCTTTCTGAGGAACAGCCTGAAAGAAAGAGATAGGAGATACAGAGTACAAAATGAAAACATATTAAGATATTTTAACACAGTACATGTATTTAGCAATAAAAGAAAAGCAAATAACTAAGAAGAGTCTCTTCCACTTTAGAATCTAAAATGGTAAATCTGTGTTATTCCATCAGTGCTACAAAACCAAATTAATTCCAGCACACAGTTAATTTTAATGGCCAAGTAAAGAAATTGAAAAATGAACAGTTTCTAATAAGACTATCTAAAGCATAAAGGCCATTGCTCCTGAACACATATTAGGCCTCAATCAGGATTTTTTTTTTAATTTAACCCTGGCATATCCTATCATGGCAGGCTTACCATGAACAAAGAATAATGGAATGGTAAAACAAGCAGATATGGATTCAAAATTTGGATTTCAGAATTTGACATGAAATATTTTAGGGTGTATAATTCACATCTGACACTTTGGAGGTCAAATCTTATTAACTAAAGCTATTTTCATCCTAAATATCCAGTTAGGATTTCCATCACTTCTGTTCTAGACATTTTAATCCAGTGTTCAATTATGACTGAAAAATCTTTTCTCTGGTTTATTTTTATGGAAGGTTAAGGCAACAAATAAGCAAGCAGAGCATGACCCTCAAAATTATATACCAGTTCTAGACCCCATGGTTCTTAACTGGGTCTAGAGCTGGAGATTTGGACAGACTTTTTTTTTGGTTTTAACTGTTCTCCCTCCACACTACTGCACTATGAGAAGAAAGCAATACTTTTGAAGGATTTTTTGATGGAAATAAAGGCAAAACCACAAAGAAAGAAAAACAGTGAGGGAAAGATCATCATGTTCCAAATATCAATAAGAGAGTGTCCATTACATCCATGTAGGCATGGGACTTACTGGTTCATGCCTTTGATTAATCTTAGGGTCCGACTTTCTAGGTAAGTTCTTTAACTATCCTGATGTATGTCTGAGCAGGACAAAACTTTGCTAATTAGGTTGGCTTTGTAAAAAATTAAAGATTCATTTTACTGCTGCATCTACGTGGAATGTAGGTAACCTAGGCAGACTAATTAAGCAGAAGGCCTTCAATTTAAATCTTACGTCTACCTGAGAAATCACATAATAAGCAGGCAAGTGTTTGCTACATTGTGTGTTGTCTCAAACTTGCAAATCTTTTTTTTTGGTTTTCTTTTTCCCCCCAAAGTCTATTTTAAGGCTCTAAGCTATTAATAACCTTAATTTTCCCATAATTTTTTTTGTTTTGTAAATGTTGCCAGGATCTATTAACTCCCTTAGTTTAATAGCCAGAGCTTTACTGTGCAAGCAACTACAGAAATTATACTTCATGGAAATATCTCCTCATCTGAACTGCCTTCAGTAGAGAGGTGCTGGAGAAAATGAATAAATTTAATAATCAGAGTTACTAACGAATAGAAGAGTGAGCTGTTACAACCCACCCACGAATAAACAGGAAACAGGAAACTTCAGTGCAAAGTTCAGGCTTAATTAGACACACAGTCTTTATTTGCAGCCTGCTCTGACTTCTCCCTGGCACCGGCCACACAACCACATCTAGTAATTCATACAACGCCTGGAAAGGAATCCACCCGTATTTTTGCTCAAGATTCTTGATGTTGTTATTTAATCATCCACTCATTTATTCATCCAGCTTTCTGCTGTTTCATGGTAAATTTCTCACTCTCACCCTCCTTCACTTTAAACAGCTGCAGTATGTAACATACACTATCCTTTTGCTGTAATTTTTTCCCTACAAATTCTCATAATGAAAATACTGTTATCTATTTTATCTTTTATTTACAGTAATAATAAAAATAATTATTGCTTTTTGTTCTATTGGAAGGACTTTAAATATTTGGATATATTAAAAATTTAATTTAGGGTCACAGTATCTCCCGTCCTTTGAGGAAGTCAGACATTGTTGAGTAAGTGATAAGCAGGAAGGATCTGGTGATTCAAAGACATTCAGCCCTGCTGCAGCCTAGGCAACAGTCTCATTACCCTCAATGTCAATGTAGCCACGAATTCACCCCGATGTTAATTTGAAATTTCCTTCAACAGTTGCATCACTTAGATTGTGAAACAAAAAGGAATTCATAAAAAATCATGTTGTCCTGTAAGATATCCCCTACTTACTGCTTCTAGGTAGAAAGCAAGCAACAATGCAATAAAAGATAATGAAAAATTATATATATGACTGGTGACAGGACCAGAGCAATCGGCACAAACTGAAATACAAGATGTTCCTCCTAAATATCTGGAAACACATTTTTACTCTGAGGATGGCTGATCACTGATGCAGGTTGTCCAGGGACATTGTGAATGTATCTCTGATCTTGGAGATATTCAAAAGCCATCTGGACATAGTCGTGGTCCAGGTGTAGGTGGCCCTGCTTGGGCTGGGAGGCTGGACTACATGACCTCCATGGGTCCCTTTCAAACTCATGCACTCTGTGATTCTGTAACACCTGCCAAATGGATTTAAACTACTTGCCCAAGCAAATGCTATTATTACTTCCTTACCAAATATTACTGAACAAATTTTTACTGTAATCCTGCAAAGGAAAGGTGCCTGCAATCCTTCTGCAGAAGTAGATTAATAGAGCACAGTAATCACAGTCCCATGCAGTACCTCCTAAGATGTCAGCCAGCAATGGCTATTGCCCTCCACTCCAATTAATAAAAGAATATTTCCAAAAGATATCATAAGTCCATGCATTTGCACAAGTTTCCTGTAGGACAGATTTCCAGTGACCTTAGCCAGTGGCTGTAATTTTTCATTATATTAAGGGCCCTTTCCAGTGTTCAAGAAAGTGAGGACCAGCTTCATGCTGTCTAGATTACAGCTCAAAGTGAGCAATAATAACTTTAAATAGCAAATTAATCTTTTTATAGACCATGTTTAATCCGTGGGCAGAGCCTTACAGTTATGAGCACGACCTGGTGCAATATATATAAAATTCACTGCCACTGTTGAGAGACACCACAGCTTATGCTAGATTTCAATTCCACTTAAGGTTTCAAATAAGGAGATAAATGGGATTTGGGGAGGTGGAGTGAGAGGGATGGATAAACTAGTCATTTGCCAGGGCGGTGAACTTGCTTGGAAGTCACTGTGTGTGGTTTCTAGGCCAAAAAGAAGAAAAGTAATAGAATATGCCTTTTATTAATTATATAATTCGATTCTGACTATACATATAATTTTAAATATCGGCTTAATGTAGATGATGAAATATATTAAACAAACAATAACAAAAAAACAATGTCTTATCAGGTGTCTTATCAGGTCATCTGTTTTATATGCCTTTGCTAAACCACATGAAACTGAGCTAAAAATGCTTCAATATTTTTGTCAGACACTACAATTAAAGAAAAAATCAGCAAGCAAGTCTTTTTCCCAATGATTTTTTATGTGTTAGATGCCCCACAAACATGCAAAATTTAAAAAAAATATTATTTTTCTTATTGATTTAGTCAGTTGGTAAAAAGGGTATGACAGTAAAGGGAATGTACAGTACCTGTGTTTTGATCTTTCTTAAGGTTGTAATAGAGAGGTTATACATTTCATCTGAGCTGACAGCAGTTTGAAATGTTATAGATAGGCTTCCTGAGCACAACCATTATTTACTGTTTGACTGTAATGTCAGTCTTTTTCTGCTTTTTCAATATTGTTTGCACTTTGCCTCTGTGAAAAGGGTCTTGATTGAACTATACAAGAGGAGATATTTCTATCTTTCTATGGGATCAATGAAGATGTGTTTACAGGTCCAGGACACAGTGTACACACCACAATAATGGATTTTAGTCTGTTTGTTGACTGAAAGCTCCTTTTCTTTGTAACTTGTCAATCTTGCATCTATTACTTGATTGCAACATAAAAGGCTATTTGGACAAGCTCTAAAACAACAACTGTATCAATCTAACCAAAGTGGTTAGCTGCACTAAGTATGCAACCTTTAGCAAGATAAATCACTTAAAACTTGAAATCATGCAGGACTTTATTTGTGTTTCCATCTATCATCTCTACTGCATGCACAGTTTTCTTTAAAATGTTTTTATTGAAATGGTACTCATCAACTTGTGATTGCACTGAAATAATAAAAATTAAAGCCACACAAAATTAACCTTTATAATTCTGAACATATGCAGAAACCATATGGATGAATGCACCACGTATCTTTTTCATAACTGATCTCTTGTATCCTACAACGACCAATGAATATTTAATCAAGAGTGACTGTCCTTAGCTTCTAGACCTCACATTTTTAACGTTGCCCATTAGAGGAGCACAGTCTGAAATTCCTTACATCTCTAGGTAGTGAGAAATGCTTAGCCTGAAACTTCTCATTACATTTATTGAGTCTTGAAACATACATTAATTCATAATCCAAACAAAAGTATTCATCCCCTAAAACAGTACAGTCAAACTCTTTGAATGTATGACCTTCAAGTGCAAAGAAACTCCACAGGGAGACAGCATACAGCACAAACTTTGTCAGAAATCTTATATTGTTGCACAGAAAAAAAAGAAAAAAAACATCGAACTAAAGACTGAATGTTATAAAGAGCTCAATAGAAGTGAGACTTCGGGGAGTGTGAGTCAACAGGGTGAGTTTGCCCTAGACTACCACAGAGGTAACTTTGCTGAGCCAAAAATGTTTGCAGGGGCAAACACCCTAATCACAGTAGCAGGATTAGCAGAGACAGGGACTCAGAGTTCAACAATAGCTGTAATCAGCAGTGAATTTTCTTGGGTTTCCTCTCTGCTTTGTGCCAACTAGAGCCAGCAGTGGGAGCACCTGATCCTCCTAACTCAAGTGCTTTCCAGCTCCAAAGGTTCCACATGCATGCAGTCTCTTGGCCACACATGGTGGTGAATTAAAACTATCACTTTCACTTCACAACAGAGTTTTAAGAAATACACCAACTTGGGCTCCAGCACATTCCCAGCAGAACACTGCAACTGTACAGAATTGGACACGCTTTTCTAGAAAACCAAACACTGAACCAAAGGTGATACCGAAAGAAATGCTGGGAAAGTTGATACAGCTCTGAAAAAGAGCCAACAAAAAATGATGTCCTCTTAACAAGGCTCAGCCATTTGAAAAGTATTCATAAACTGCAGAACACTGATGCATTTTCTTCCCATAGTGGTAATTTCTAAAATTATAGAAGCAGCTATTTCTTAACTGGAATATGAGAACAATAGTTGGCTTGACCTGCAGTCTGTAATTCCCTAGAAGCAAGCACAGCCACACGAAAGGACGAAAAGGACAGCGAACACCCGTTTCAAAAATTATTTCCTATTCAGCAGTGGTTAGGCTGCTATCAAGGGACAATGTTGCAGTCTTGGTGGTATCATACTGGAAAGCTTCAATGGCAGTAACAATTTTAGTAACACAGCTTTTCAAACGAAAGTGTAGAAATGTTCTTTCTAAATTGCATAAGACTGAGCCTGTTCTACTCTCCTTTGTTCATACTTGCTCACAAAAGTCACAAGTAATTAACTTCTACCTGAATGAGTCATGGTTCTAAAAGCTTATCCTTTTAAAAAGACTATGGCGATGAGTTCAGAAAGAACTGGAGACCAGCATATAACAAATTCAGAATTTTTTCTTATATGTTTCACATGTTGCTTCTGAGAAATTTATGCTCTGTGGACCTTACATTTCTGAAGTAAAATAAGCTCCATAACAACTTTAGAAAACATTTTTTGTGGTTGTTCACTAATGGATGTCCTCTTAGCTTTGCAGAAGTGGAGCAGAAAACTCTATTAACATACCTTGGTCACGTAAAAATACTGTTGTGTAGTTACGTGTTGTTCTAAGTATTTCTCTGTGGTTTAAAGTAATCACAGAAACAGTGGGGTGGTTCATCAGCTTCCCATACACACAGGCTGCTTAATTCTGTTTGTAATCATGTGGCCAAATGCCACACAACTCTGAACAATCTGAACAAAGATGCATTAACTGCCGTCTGCTGAATATTAAGAGCCTTCAAGAATTTTTATAGAACTTTCAGTTTAAAAGGTAATGAAAAATTATTTGTGGAACTGTATTTCCAATTCCTGTAAGTACCTTTGTTTCAGTCTCAATGCCATATTATTTATCATATTAGTCATCCTAATATGGGACATATGATGCAGCCTGAAGAAAGACAACGAATAAACTAAGTACATTTCTGGTTTTTTATCCTGTTTTCATAATCTAAAAAGGAAGTTTCTAAAGATAGAAGAGGAGAGCAGCAGGAACACTAGTAAGGGATGGAAGCTGAAGCAAATCAGTATTCCATTTACAATGCCAGCCAGCAAACAGCTTTCTGTAAAACACAGTATCCAAAGAAACAGTTAAGAAACCTTGGGGGTTTTTTGAGAAGTAAGAGGAGACAAAGAACATAATCATTAAATGTCTGTAATAAAATATATATTACAACGTTTTGCAATTTCTGGTACTATGATTGCCAAAAATCCCTAAATGGGACAAGCTGCTACTAGTTACTTTATATAAGCCTCTAAAAATCCAAGTTGTGGAAAACAATAATACAAGCCAGTGGCAAGTGGCAGCCCCTCAGTGCCAGCAGCTTAGGTTCTACATAAAAGGTTTGTGGGGCAACTTCAAATAGCATTAGTGGACTTGCCTTTTGATAGACAAAAGTTTGTCTGAGTAAGAAAGCTATAGCAGGATGGCAAATGTGAAGAAGCTGACTTTTCAGTGCTCTTCCCTAAGAGCCATCAGTTTTAGGATGCTCAACTTTGGTAAATTAGAGGCATGATAAGACAAAGACAACTTAGATTTGAGTCAGATTTAAAGGACACAACATTTTCTGCTGTTTTCTTCTAAAACAATTATAAATTTGACATGCAGAGCAACATTAAAGTGCAACCCATCCCTGATTTAATTTGCAAACACTGGGGACATAGTACACTTTCCCTGCTTATAGTGTGCAGACCAGTTAAATCAATGGAAGCTGCCCTGTATTTTTAGTCTTAAACTGACTTCACACTTGACAGCCTTACATGTCACCTTGATGTCACTACCTCTGTCAGTCCCAGCCAGTTTTATTTTTGTCAACCACAAGTAGAAATAAAAGAATGTCCACATATGTTCTTTTCAAAGCTTGATACAGAGACTATTTTTGTAGTTAGTGCACAAATGCTCAAGCCATAGCTGGATAACTTCTGCTAATCCACCCTATCACGTCAGGTTGACAAGCCCTGATTATGCTTGCTGCATGCTGTAACATGTACAAGTGAGAAAACAGACAGCATTTTTCTGAATATATACATGTGTATCAGTGTCAAGCACCACTTATGTTACCTACACAAACCTCTGGCCCAGGGAGTGATTTTACAGTCTAACTGATAGTAAAGTTTAAATACAATAGAGAGAATCAGTAGAATGGTATTTTTAAACCAGTAGCAGAAATAAGAATGTTTTTGATTCTAAGTGTTTTTAATCTTGCAATATTTGCACAAGATTATTTGCACCCTGAATCACATCACACAGCTTTTCCAATTTTTCCCCTGAAACTGAAGAATTTTCTTAAAAATTTTCAGAACCTTTACAACACAAATTTTTGTGTTTGTGTAGCAGCTTTCTAAGTTTCTACAACATGACAAAAAAACCTTTGCTTGTCACCTAGTTTATACAATCTTTAAAAAGCTGGATTTGAGAATCCAGTTCCATCTTCCCTCAAGTCGCATAGCAGATAGAAGAAAATTCTTTTAAATCTAGATCTGATCAATAAATTCGAAGTAATCTTCAGTACAAACTGAATGACAGTCATTTTATGAATAGCAAAGATGGACACCTGCTTCTCAACTGTGTTGCTTAAAAAAGGAAAACAACACACCATTATTTATTTTCTGCCATTTTTTAAAGGAAATTTACAAAATTTATAATTGAGGGATTTAAAAATTTCTTTTTTAATACACAACTTATTAAATTAGCATGACTGTATTTTGGAAGTAAGACAACTCACATCATTCTTGGCTCAGCAGTCTCTCCATGTAAGTGACATAAAACCATTAGTAGAAAAAATGCATACAGCAAGGAAGAATGGAACAAGGACAAGTTTCAGACCTTTTTACCCCTCATAAGTTCCAAAGAATTTCATCTTACTCATCACTCCACTCAGATCCACACACCAGATCACTCGCTCTCCTGGTGACTCCTGATTTTACTTCAGCCCAATGGAAAACCTTCAGTAGGAGTGACAACATAGATATCTGGAAATACCCATGTAGTCAGAGCAATCTCTAGACACCTGAGAAACATTTTGAATTCCTTCATAAAATTTGCTTTCAACCCAACTTGTAACCCACAATTAGTACTTCTAAGTTTCACAGGCAACACACCCAACCAACCTCTCATCTTGGGGGTGGTGGGGAGGGAAACATTCTGCTTTCTATATAAGACTCAGGTGCCCAAGGTTTAAATGTTGCAATCTGAGAACTGCTACGTCTAAATACTTTTCTGGTTTCTCATTTTACCTGGGAGAGGATACAAAGCAAAAACATCTCTCCTCCATAAAAAATAAGAAAGTTGCTAATGAAACACTGTACAATTACCATATAAGAGAAAGATGATTAACTTTGGTAAGTGGTCTAATTGTTTATGAAGTTGGTAAGTTTGACCAAAATGATAATTTTGGAAGTATCTAATTGATCAAGGATTTTTCAAACATCATAGTTTTATGTTACAAGGCTGGACCATCACGTATGTTTATACATATTGTATGCATTTGTAAAATCAGATCAAAATTTATGTTAATTAAATGCCTGCATAAGTAAATGTATGTATTTAAATATTATCTTAAATGGGAATAATAAATACTATCTTAATGATGAAATAGTACAGCTGATTGAATCAACCAGGTATATTCTCCCTACAGATATAGAAGGAATTTCTGAAAATATCTCCCAGATTTCCTTTTCCTGAAAAGTTGGTTATCTTGTTAATTCATAAAGGTATTAACTATCCGATAAATTCAGCATATCCCTAGTTGTAAGCTGTCAGGATGTGACATAACATCCTATAACATGATGCTACATGGTACATAATGCCTTAAATTAAAAAGAAAAAGAAAGCAAGACATTTCTTTCAGAGAAATAGTGAGTAGCTAATCTGAATATTTGGGGTAATTGGCTGTAGGAAGAGAGAGAGAGAGATCATTATTTCAGATTCCCTAGTGAGTGTTAATTAGTCATATTGCTTCATTGTTTGACAAAGAGAACATTGCTCGTACTGCTAAATCTATAATGACACATAGGCTTTTGCAGAACAGGTATTTTAAACTACCTTGACTGACTGACAGGTGGGCATTTCTATTCATAGTTGAATGCACTCACAGAGTTAAAGTTATGTTGTTTCAGAGGTATGAGAGTTTTCTCATCCTGAGAATGAGAAGCTTTATTTTTAAACAACAGGGAACAAATTGCACCCTGACCATTAAAATGGGCGTCCTCTATTTGTAAGCATCAAGGGTACATGCTTGCCTTTAAAAACGGGGCCCTGGTGCCTACACAGCCAGGCAGCAGTCAACAGCTGTAGGTAAATCACAAGTACTTTGCTGTCATGTTAGGCATCCAAGTCCAGCACTGAGGTGCTGGAGTGGCAGTATCACACCTGTCAAACTTTTGTTGTCTGCTTTTGACAGCCAGATCTTTAGCACTAAAAACACAGGTAAGTGAAAAACAGTATCACAAAGACAGCTGTATTTTTCTCTAAATCTTTGACATGACCACACTGTCCGAAAAGAGAAATGATGAATACTGGCTCTACTGCCTACATGAACTTCAGATTATGGTTCTTATCCCAAATAATGTCAATTTATTGACATCAAGCAGTTCAATAGAAAGGACTTAGAGAAAACAAATAGGGAGTTAGGTGATGGTTTGGCATCCCCAGACATGTGAAATGTTTTCAAATTGTTCTTCTGCATCCTCAAACCTGGTCTTTCTGCTCCTAACAGGATTACTAATTGCAACAAGACGTGGGAATAGTGTGTGTGACTGGCCAGTGGATATTTCCTCCCTCTGTTTTTTAAATGAGAAACAGATGACCCAGCCCAGGCATTCAGGTACCTGTTAAGTAATCAACTTTATCATCTTCAGTGTACCTTGCTCTTTAGCAGGGAGGATTCTCATTCCATTCATCATTTTCTGTGTGCATTTGTGTGAGGACTCAACAGATAAACATTAAAAATTAAAGCTGGACAAATTGAAAGGTTCTTGCTGATAGTTATGTGCTCTGTTTTTCTTAATCTACTGAGCTAAAACTTGCAATGCCCTGAAAGCCAGTTAATTGGTCAGACTTCCCTACCTTGGAAATGCTTTTGGAGGGCAGAGCAATGGTTAAGAAAGGGAACAGCTTCGCCCAGGAAGTCACCATTTCATGTCTGGCAGAACAACTAGGCAACTATCTCCTCCCACAAACTGTAGGAAAAATCCTGATAACACTTTCTACAGGAAATTAACCACCATAGTATCTGAATTCCATCACAGCTTTGTCAAGAATGAATCTGTCCCAGAAGGAGATGGCATTACTTTTTATATGTTACAATACTCCTCTTGCAATCCAGATGTAAGTGCACTGACTGGATTCTTTCATATGAAAAAAAAAATATAAGGAGATTTCTACAAAATATAGGCTATTCAGACTTTTATAAAATATGACTTTACATGCTCACCCCACTCAAATGTAAATACAGAGGGCTACATTTACTGTGCAGGTGTAACTTTACTGACTTCATCAAAGTGGTTCAGTGTCTAGAGTATTAGATGACCCTCAGAAGATCTATTTTCTTTTTACGTAGAACTTCTGACCTCTCTTATCTCACCTACCTCACAAATATAGTGGAGGTTTGTCTTCATAAAGTATCACAAGACCTACTGTACTTTGAAAGTGCTAAAAATTACCCTGACTACCATTACTCAGCATGAAAATATGTGTCATAATTATGACAGTCTGTCAATGTCTACAATAGGAGCACCTTTTATGAGAGGTGGTTACACCTTACATGACATTGAAGGATATAAAAACTCCATCCATAGCATAAGGACATACAGCAACGAAATAAAGTTACTACTGATTTAAAATGATGTTTTAAACAGGTATTAGGTACGGTAATAGATATTATAGGGTAATAGACACCTTATTTGTTATGAGAACTTCATAAATTTGTTATGAGAACTTCAACAGAAAGGCTCCAGATGTGCTGTGACTGAGTTTTTGAGGTTTCCTAACAAGAGATATGGTCCCACAGTGTTTAAACCCCTATATGTATTACTCCCCTCCTGAGGCACATGAGAAGTCCCTGTTATCAATAGAGGCATGTATACAAAAAAGAGAAAAGATCTCTAAAACGGTCTTTTTAAACCATTCTAATGATTGGTTTTTCCAGCATGTAGCATTTAACATTTTTAAGATGCCACACATGCATTAACTAATGTGTCCTGACAATATCCCTGTGAGGTAAATGCTGTAATGTTGTCTATAATCATCACTATTTACAGGTGGTGGTGCAACTGACACAGAAGGCCATCTTCATTCATGAGGTACAGTAGCGAAACATTTACATTAGCTAAGTGTCTACATGAGTTAAGTGTCATAAATAATTTTAAACAAGTCCTTTCTGCATGTTAGCAGCAAAGGTAGAATTGGAACCTTTTTTTTTCTCGTCAGTCCTCAGGTGCAGTACACTAGTGTCGATACCTGATGACTTTAAGAAATTCTGGGCAGCACCTTCAGCTGCCATTAGCAGCTGCAATTTTTCTGAATCTAGCAAAGTTGTACTGAAATTAGGCCAAAGGCTTTCTGAACAGTTTTGCACACAGACCTTTAATGTTTCATTTTCTGTCAGCGCCTGGTCTCTTCAGGAACACCTGTTTACATTTTATTGAATTGCACACGTACTCTATGCTTTTTGGATAGCTGCAGACATATTAATATTGAACTGTAAAAAGCCACATATTGGTAATGAGCCCGTTTTGTGTCTTGGCTCATGGAAAAGAATGTGGAAATACCTTGTTCTGTGGTATTTTTTCCTCTGACAGCACTGATACAGTGCCGCAGGCACTCTGAAAATAATAGCATGAGGTTAACTGACAATTGCATGTGTATTTACACCAGTAGCCTGATATTATCATATTGTTAAAGAAAAAAGAAAATCTGGGGCTAGAATATGCAACTAAATAAATTTCTAGACATTGAAAGCAGCTGAAGGTAGAAGAGACATTATGCTTGAACTGTTCACATGGCTCACACAGCTTGCACATTCTGTATACAAGCCATTTCAGAAACCTCTGAGAGTCCTAGAGCAGTGGCAGGCACAAGGAAAGATTTAAAATGTGGCAGAGCATTAGCTCAGCAGTACTTGCATAACTACTGCTCCCATGGAAGCTAACCGAATCTTTACATAAATGCACTATCAGGCCACACAGAGAAAGAAAATTAGGCAAAGAAGGATTAATCTGGAAATTGACAGGTTTTGAGAGATGGGATTATCTACAGTTTTCTTAAAACAGTCAGATATTTTTTCAGGAACTAGGGGAGACTTGAAGGCCCTAAGCTGCAAGGTCTTAAGGAATTGTATTCTTAGGACAATTAAAAATTAGTGTCAATATATA
Source organism: Motacilla alba alba (assembly GCF_015832195.1). Lineage (NCBI taxonomy): Eukaryota > Metazoa > Chordata > Aves > Passeriformes > Motacillidae > Motacilla > Motacilla alba. The sequence continues at coordinate 31,706,496 of NC_052020.1, forward strand.
ACACATGTATGTAGTACAGCCCACAAAATGCACTATTGAGATACCCTGTTGAAACTGTCCCGCCAGTTTCTTGAAAGCTCCCATCCTTACAGTCTGTACTAAGCAGAAAGACAACTGTTGCATTCAATGCAGAGTGTGAACAAACAGACCCTCTGTGCCTCTCACTGGGCCATGTCTTGCCAACCAACTCCTCTCCCTGAATCCCCTGTGCTACTTTTATGTGTCTCCACACTCATACAGGTTCCCATTAAGCTGCACAACTTACCCTAGAAATACTGCTCTAAAGCTTAACAATTTTCATACCTACAAAGTTAAATCAGGTCGCTTCACCATGCTTAGAAACCTGTTTTCTTGTATTGTGCAAGACTTTTGTTAGCAGTATTATTCTAGATGTTTATGAAGTACTCACTGCTTTTTCTTGGTACACTACTTCCCTTCAACTTTGCTGTCTTGACATAGAAAATGACTCTTGCAAATTAAATAAATTTTCATTTTCCTTTGACTTAGAAGGATGAAAACAAGCTTCACTAATGTAATTTTAATTCTATAAGAAGTTTTATTTATGTTTTTTTTCTACAGTACAACCAAAATTGAGTCTCCTAAAGCATGTGTTCTGTAGCTAGAGATGACCACCTGGAAGTTTAGGTGGTATCACAGTTTTGGCATTGATGACTGAAGAATTTATGGGACAATTTCTGGGAAAGTACACTATACCTAACCTTTTCACCAGTTTTCTTACTGCCTGACTTTAAATATTTTTTTACTCAATCAATAATTTCTTAGCTGACAAAAACAATTTTCTAAAAGATGTGGTAGTATGTAGAATTTGTTATACAGCATAATTCAACTTGTCATGTTGTCCAATAGAAATATTACCAGAAGGCAATCTACCAGTTTCAGTCACTGTCACCAGAGTTTAAACAACAACATGGCATTTGAGAAAGAGGGGTTTGCTATAAAATCTACATCAGCTAGTGGTGGCAACCTTCCATATCATGTCACCTTAGGTGGTGAACTCAGTCAATACCTTTTAAATTGTTACTTACTCAGAGTAAATGAAATTGTGCAATGCAGAGGACTGGAAACACTTTTAGACCACTGAGCTGGTCTGTTGAGCATGATACAGTATTGCTACTAGAATATCTATCAGAACAACCCCCTTAACAATTATTACAGCCCTTAAAGTATTAGAGCAGAGCCCTTAAAAATAGGTGAATATGTGCCCACTGAGACAAATTTACTAGAAAAGGGAAAATAACATGGAACAAAATAAACTCACATTCTCTCCTCAATTCTCTCCAAATCTGTATAACTACCCCCAGTGCCCACAGCACCCGGGAACAGAGGGCGGGAGAAGAAATTGCAAAGCATGGCTACAGCAGCCCTACCTGCCACATTTTGGGAGCTTTTTCTATGTTGCTGAAGGAAGCAGGCAGGGGCTGACAAAGCTCCTTTGCCACCACCGAGGAGTCTGTGCCATATCCCACTGTAAGTGACAGTCTGATCCATGCCTTGGATTAGCCAGCTCACCCTCACTTAAATTCTGGATGCGCATTCCAAGTTCTGAATCTTCTTTGGGGACCTCATGTCTAAAAACTAATCCAACTAAGAAGATAGATTTCTAACACAATGTGATGTTAACATTGTAAACAATGACCAGGATAAGGGACCCTGGAAGTTAAGAGAAGTGACTTGGAAAGATCTGTTGCTTCTGTCCCTGCAACAGCACCTATTGGTGCTTCTCTGCTTTGCATGACAACAGCTTCTCAGTCCCAAAAGCACGACTTCTTAACGTTTATATGCTCATTTTGGACTTGTGATACCTAGCGCTGACGAAAGAAGTTGTGTAACACCGATGTGATCCTCAAAAATAGCACTTCAGTACCTAAAAGCTAAGGCACAGATTTTACTAATTCCAGCTATATTTAGGATTGTGCTGTCTTATAGTTTCTCCAGTAAGCTTCTATTAAGTTAAATGTCATGTGTCTAATTCCAGCATGCCAAAGGCGCTGAAAGAAACTATCCCAACAGCAAGGTTACTTGATTCATAAATCATTGCAACTGATGTCAAATTTTCACAGGAACTCTAAATCCAAGGCTTGAACACTCAGATATAAAACTCTCAAACAGAGAAGATTCATCCTCTCTGTTTGCCCTGAAATCCAGTTTATTGTAATCAAATACGTAGTCCAGAATCCCCAAACAAAAATTAAGTTTCAGATACTTTCTAAGAAACTCATTTATGTAACAAATCTAATTAAAAATTAATTCCTTTAGTGTGTGTTCAGTGAATTGAGGCCTTTCCCAAGTTGCTCTCTTTGGGAGGTGGCTCTTGCCACACTTTTCATAAAGCCTAACTCTATCTGCAGAGATTAGAAAATAACTAAACTGAATATTACAATATCATTCATGTTACTGACTTATGTTAGTCTAAATATATGAGAAAAGAAGCAGAATACTGTTATTTTCTAAAGACTGCGCATTGCCTTACAAACTATTAAAGTCATATTACTAGCCTTTTGTGAGCAGTGCTACAACAGAAAAGTCAGGCAACTTCAAAATAGGATCTTTTTGGTTTCCTGTAATGAAGATTGCTTTATTCCTTGAAGTATATTCAAGTTTAGGTTTTTCTTTTTCTTTTAAGAAATATAAACAAAAAAATTTTGGGGATTTTTTTTGTTACTTTTCTTTTCCAGAGAAGTAATATTATTTTAATTTTCCAGAATTTTATAATTTTATGAAATCACACTACTTTGTGAATAGTGGTATCCAGTTTCAATCTGCAATTCCAAGTGACACAAATACTCTACTGAAAAATTTCACGCAGTTCTACACGGATCTTCTTGGTTTCACAGTTGTGGCAGGGATTCAGGCAGGGTCTGCTGTGGCAGGTGGGGTGGCAGCTCTGGTGCTGGCTTCCCTGGCTGGCACTGCTGAATCCTGTGCAGAGGAGCATCACGCCTGCTCTCCTGACGTGCTGCCGCCTATGGAAGAGACAACCAGGAGAGAAAGAAACGTTGCTGTCAAACTCAGAATAGAAGCACCAGCCCTGAGGATGGATGGCTGTGCCTCCTGCATTGGCTGGAGATCTGGAGGAGACTTGAGTAGAGGAAGCTCATGCACTGGCTACTACTTGGAGATGGGCAGAGCCATCCCCTACCACTTGACCAGCTGTCTGAAATCACCTCCTCCAGATTCCACCAACAATACCCACCTGTGCTGTTTAATTTCTTAGACATGAGATTACAATAATTTGATATTTTCTAAGAAGTAAATAGGATTTATGAATTGTGGTTATGTGTAACACCTATCAGATTTTACTTGTTTATTAAGGAGGTCTATCAGCACCAACCAGAGGCAGTTCCCCTCCTGTCTAGGCCTCCCAGATTACAAGCAGTTTTAATTAATCCTATAAATATATTACTTTTTTCCCTATTATCAATAAACTATTTCTCTATTTTGTCTTTCAGTACTTCTGAGCTGGATGCAATTATTTCTTGCTACACATTGGCAGTCACACTTGTTTTTCTCTGTTATCTCCTTCTTGATTATGTAAAGAAATAATCAACAACACAGAAAAAAAATCAGTCCTTATCATACCATCTATTGCAGGTGAATGTGCCATGCATGATTTGATTAGTAAAGTTCTTAAGACCTATCTTACATTCATAACATCAATTTCTTTTAGAGGAGGAACTTCAGAGAGTTTTGTGCAACCAGAGGTACAATATTGTTAAACATTTTTTACAGAAGGAGCCTTGCGTATAGATATATACCTTAGCATCATCCATACTTCCAAAGCACTCTATCCTAACTCCTTCTTCAACAACCTGTCTCTTCAGCTACAGTTTCTCCCCAGAAAATTTCTGAATAATTTGGAAGCTCCACTTCTTTTTCAAACTGGCATAGTTGGATCACTTCTTATATTTTTCCTATATTCTAGGCTTCCTCCATAAGAACATAAAACCCAGTAGTAATCATAGCTTTTCAGTATTGGTAGAGTGCAGCACACCAGCAAAGGGAAGTGCATTTTTTTTCTTTTTAAATACATGAATAAAATTTTTATTAAAGAAAAAAATATTTTAAAGAAAATAAAGATATGTCAATATTTAGAGTATTATAGCACTAGAAATACTTCCCAATTTACTTTAAAGCTGAAAATTTTCTTCGTTCCTTTTTTCCCCCTCATTTGCTACTCATACACCTAAGCTCACCATTCACTCTAGATTAAATATTTGCTCTACTGATAGCTCTTTGACGTATGATCCAAACCACAGAATTGTTAGGGTATGTTTAGAGCAACATAACAGTGTGGATTCAAAGCCAGCCAAAGGCTGCTGAAGAGCTACAAATCTAATGAGGCACAATTTATGAGAAGAGATAATTTCTTCTACTAGACTCATTGAATGTAGCTGTAGAAAACAAATGAACCTTCAGCTGCAGACACTATCCTTCTGATTCTTCCCTGCCTTAGAGCTTTTTTTTCCAACCATGTTTATTAAATATTTTACTTTTCGATATAATCTTTAGTCTGTAATATCTTGGCTACACCAATATTACTGATTTTAGCTTAGGTAATTGAATTTGCTGCGGTGGAAATGTAATACTTGGAAACTGCATTCCAGAGTTTTCAGATACTGCATGCGCATCATTATTAATTTTTCAGTCTTTGGAAAGTTGCTGTTTATTACACATGAAGAATATGATAGTTAATTACTTAGTATTGTAGAAGAATTCTTAATTGGAAAAGATGTATTAGACTCTATTCTTCCAGCAATACTGGGGAAGACATTCAGAACATCAACCTTGATTTTTTGAGATTTTTTTCAGCATTATAGCTTACTGTCTCCCACTTTGCTGGGATACTGTTATATACTGTTTCCACACATGGGAAAACTGTTATATACTAAAAAAACAGCATTTATTTACCTGTCCCCCTAGGCGCCAGCAATTTCCATGGCAGCTCTTACAGCACAGCATCATACCTGCTGGGATGAGGTGGAATGCTGTCATGCAGCTGAAAGAGAGCTGGCAACTAGTAGCAGCTGGGTAGACCAAAAAATATATTTTAAGATTAAGCTAAGAGTACTTTGCCAAGTGGTATGTTTTGCAAGAAAGCTTTAATTTATGATACTCTCTTAAAAATCTATGGGCTGGTTTTATCAGTTATCTGTCAGCTAGAAAAAGCTTGAGAGATCTTGTGAACAGCTTTTATCTTATTAAATTTGTTTTGTTGTAAAAAATAGATAACCTCCAGCTGCAGCATTTTTTTTCATTATCCAGTTCAGTTTCTGAATCTGATCCTCAGTTAAGTATAGCAACATGTGAATTGAACTAATTATTCACTGTTAGTTTTTGAGGTTAGAAAATGAAGTGTGAAAGCTACCGGTATTAAGCCACTGGGCAGAAGAGGACAGAGAAACTGAACAAAAGGGAAAAGAAAAAAAAAAAAACCAAACCAATAATTTATTTATCACCAAAATTTAAATTAAATTTTGATTTAAAAAAATCCTGTTCAACTTGAATGGTAGCAGTCAAAGGGAGAAAACAATGCAAACCACTGGCAGGGCTGGAGCTGGCAGCCACCTCCCTGCTCCTGCCCCCTTGGCTTGCTCCACTATCCTGGCCCCTTCAAGCGGGCTGCTGACATACACATGAGAAAAGAGGGTGATTGGAAGAACAAAAGCTACAGACCCAGGTTCTCCCACAGCTAAGGAAGGTGGGAACTGTGGACAAGGGTGATAGGACTCTGTTTCCTTCCCTGTGAATGTGTCCAAGAACATGGTTTTCTTATCCAAGCCCATTTTGTACGTTCGGGCTAAATCTGGTGTGAAACTGGTTTTTAGTAAGTAAATCATCAGTTAAGTTGTTTTCAACCTTCCTGAGATTAGGGTAGTCTACACTTTTTCTGCTTGGAAAATACCATTGCTATAATTACTATTCCAAAAATACTCTAAAATACTCTTTCCAGGATTAACTACTCAGTGCCAGAAATGTCTGTTTCTGGTGGCTGATGAGGTATTTGAACTGATCAGTAGCATAGTAGATAAAATGAAGGAAAGAATGTATTTATACAGCAGCTTGATGACCTCTTCATCAGTCCTTGGAAAGCCTTATAGGGTCAGACTGCTCTAGGCTATACACATGGCTTTTTTCCCTCTTTGACACCGTTTACATACCCTTTCTTTAATTAGCTGAGTTACACCTGTGTATTTTCCTCATGAGGCAGGTGTGTTGACTAGGTGCCATTCATCTGAAAAGAGCATTCAAAATGTTGCTGTATAAACTAACATCTGGGCATGTTTCCACTGACCACATGCTTGAGAAGGTGCTTTTAAACAAGGACCGATAAAGGTTTCCTTTCCATGCTGCTCTACCATGTAATGGAATAGCACCTCTGAAGTAACTGAATATCTTTTATTATGTTTAGCAAGGAGCAGTTGACATCACTTCATAGGAAATGGAGAAAGCAGCTGATTTAATACTGTAGTCTTGGAGAATTTCCTCAGCATTGTTTCAGTTAGCTCCTCTGCTTTAAAAATGTCGCATTAAGAGTGGTAAAGATGCTGTTGTTCCAAAAGATCACAGTTACACAAGAATCAAACTAAAAATTATTGCTGTACAGAGTCATACAGTCTTCTGAAAAGGCATTTAAATAAAAAAGATAGTTATTATAGTGCCAGTGTTAACTGCAATGTTTGGAGACCCACAAGAGAAACTCAAAAAGAATAACTTCAGTTTTATATTTAGCATACTTTTCTTAATTTATAAAAAGGACTTTTGCACATTTACAGATAAGCATTCAGATTCATGTTCTTAACACTTATTCAAAACCTGTAAAATTACAGTCTATATTGACATAAATGAATCAACTCTTTTGTCAGCTACATACTCATACTTTTACACATGGGTTCAAGGGAGTGGTTATTCATTACTTCCATGCCATTTTGAATAGTCATTTCTTCTTTTTCACACTATATCAAAACAAAATTAAACCCTGAAGATTTGACCCCATTTTCAGTCTTCACTTTGATCCATTCTGTTCCATCTCTACTCACTCTGTTTCTTCTTAAACTTTTCTGTTTCTGCTCCGATCTTAGAATAATTTCATCACTATGAGGATGGAGTTTTAGAACAAGTGATCCTTGAGACAATCCCCATTTTTCTATCAAAGGACAGATGGATGTCTTGATTAATTAAAATTAACTCTTTCTCAGAGGAGACATTGCTACTTATCATAGTCAATCATGTGGACAGAAGAAGGACAGTTCAGTACTATGATTAATATTAAGACAAATCTGGATTAATGAGGAAGATTTAAAGCCTGATTGCAAGGTAGAGCAAACAACATATTTGTCTTGTATAGGCTGGAAACTCTATGAAAGTATGAACAAGTGTCTTGAAGCAAAACCCACCAAAATGTGTTGAAAGACACCCAGTAACTTTGAAGGGCATTACATCAGCCCCCAGTATAAACAGTAAATTAATGCATATATGGTCTGGTGGAAGGAAGAAAAAAGCAAAAGGAAGATTTCATTGTTCTGGATAATGCTGTATTGTGCTAATGTGGCCAGTTAAACTCTATAGTTAATAAAGTAGTTTATTAGACTGAAATAGCGACATGGTTTGTATACCATGGAATCCAAAAATGAAATTAACATACAAATTCTTTTTCTATGTATTTGCTAAATTGCGTGGGGGTTTTTTAATGTTGAAGAAGTGATTTTTTTTTCTCCTTTTCCTAGTTGAGTAGCCACAGAGATTGTTCTTGAGATACAATATGATCCATAATGTGAGATCTCATTTCAGTAAAATGTTTCTTCTGTTTGGTCCTCTCAGTGACATAATGTTTGTTAACTAAGAAACTAACCTCGTCTTGTACATGAATTTCCTGTGTAGCTGGAACAATTCCTTCATCAAACTAGAGCTATTTCTGACCTGGTTTATTCTCTCACTTCTTTATTTTAATTTTTTTGCACTTGGATTGAATCCAACACCCTTGACCACAGCTGATGCTTTAGGGCAACAGAATTCAAGCATACCAAATTTTGAAGCAAATATTTTTCTCAACTTCAACCGTTTTTTACATCTGCCTTTACCACTCTGGCTTGTTGGTCTCAGCTAATGAACAAGCATCATTGCCCAGAGTGTAAAAAAGTAATGTGGGGGAAGGTTGGTTTGTTTTTTTTTTTCCAGTCCTCCATATGATAGAAGAAGTCTTATGCCTAATGAAATGTTTCACATCACTTCATGAGTAAAGAACATAAGCTAAGCAGATAGTATGTGAAAAACTGCTTATATAATTTTACTTATAAAGCAACCAGGACAAATATTTGCAGTTGCACATACAAGACATCAGGTAAGCTTCTGATTCAGAGGTTTTTTCATTAAGTATGTACTTTCTGCATGACATTCCTTGTTTCAATTTTTTTTTTTAAACAATTGTTCTCTTATTCCTCCTAATAGCAATACTGAGGGTTTTAGACTTGAAAGTGGATAACAATTAGAATCTTGAATAAGTTGCTGTGTGGGAAGAGGTGCAGCACTAAACTTATACCCTAGGGGAACAAAAATAAAGTTATGTTAAAATACTTATTTGTTCTCTGGGGGGGTTTTGTTGACTTTAGGAGCTGAATGGTTTAGCTATAAGAGCTTGTCACCAGCTGCCTGGGGAAGTAGAACTGCTCAGAATCTTCAAGCAAATCTTCACATCTTCCCAACTTTTTACACACCTTGTTTACAAGGTCTTGGCTGTGCCTTCCCCTCCCTCTTCAGAAGCTCCTGAGAAGATAGGTATCTCCTTTAATACTCTCAACAAATATAAAGATAATAGGTCTTTATACTTCATTTATCCCTTTTTGCTCTCTACATGTAATCAGCCAAATCCGTAATCTGTGAAAGATTTTTGCATGAACAGAAGCTTAACTCATATACTAGAAAAACCTTTCTCTAGGGGAAGCCTTTAACATATCTAACCCAATATTTAAAATATTTAGCAGCAGAGGCCAATAAAAATTCATAAAATAAAAAATGCATCTGATTCACTGTAGTCACTAAAATTTTGGAAAAAAGCTAAACAATGAAACTTCAAAAGTCTTTTACAATCCTTACAACCCTAAATCAATGCTAAATCCTTTAGCATTTCTTCTAAATCTATGACTTGTTGGATATATTTCAGATGCTGCTTCAGTTTAATAACACCAACTGAAAGATATTTAAGTCACAGGAAGGTATCAATTTGCATTGTCTATAATTTTTTAAGATGCCATGCTCTTGACATGTCAATCAATAGGACCTGGTGTCTGGTTATTTGGAGTTCATCATATATCATTTAGTGCTGACTGTCTCACCATATCCTCAGCAGGTTAATGCATTATAGGTGAATTCAGTCATATGGCTAGGAAGATGAATAGAACCTATTCCTTCATAGTGCCATATGCATATAATGAATAGCCTAATAAATGATTAGGAAAAAATATACTGCACCCCATGTATTTTCCTGTAATTATGTAATTTTCTTCATACATCTAGAAAGCAGATAACTTTTTTCCATTGTCGCAAGTGAGTTACTGCCAATTAGAAAAGATTAAAAAGTGATTCTAGTATTAGCAGATAGATCTTTGGTCCCTATCTTCAAAAGCTACTACAGTAACGTTACTCAGACAATGCCATGGATCCTTCACAGTCAAATACTGGAGGAGGAGTAGCCAAGCAAGGATATGGAGCTACTATTCTTTTGAATTCCATTTCTGGTATATCTTGATAGGTGACATTATGTTAGAATTAAATTTCTAGAAGTGTACATCAAGGAAATAATACAAAATACTTGCAGGTGATTAATACTCTTTCCAAAATTAACACACATTATAGGAGACCTGTTATTTCAAGTGAGGAGAACTGTTAGCTGAAGAACCAAACAAGGTATTGCATTATTCTAAATTACCGTGTTGGTGTGGGGGAGGAGAGGACAAGTTGTTCTGCACCGCCTCAGAACACCAGAGGTTGCATTGTACCTACTTCCTGTTGTGTGAAAATTACAGGAAAATACAAATGCAACCTGGGGACATACCACCCATGAGATGTGTGGGTACCTGAAAATAATGCATACAGTCAGAAGGAAGTAACTTGGTCAAACAGGCAATAAAGGAAAGCAACAGCCCTGAGGATTCAGATTGTTAGGAAATGGGGAAAATGAGCATCCTTGCTAACTGGCACCCATTGCATAGGCAGTAGGATGAAAGACAGTCACAATGCTGAGAGATTTTTCAGGACTCACTGAAATCCCAAATCTGACTACCCAACAGACTAATACCTCTTTTATTGCTACTCCATCTTCTTGCCACCTTGTGCTATCTACATGCATTGAATCATTCTCAGCATCCTCCACACATAGTTGTTTTCCTTCTTCGCCCATGTCCTTTTCCCATCATACAATCTCCATCAGCAGGTGAGGTATACCCTCTCAGTTTCTTTCTAATCTAATTTGTTTTAAAGTGGCACCCATGAATTTAAAAAAAAAAATACTTGAAATCTAGGATGTGCAATTTTTGCCAAACATGAATAGGAATTTTGAGCACTTTTATGCCATGAGCATATTGAGTTGTCACATCATATGAAATACCAGCTTTTATGTCAAGACCATTCAAAAGATCTCTGTCTCAGTTAATATGGTCAATAACTCAGTGCATTTGAGACAATTTCTGAGGGGTGCTAGATCCTGAATGCCTGTGTGAAATACAGTTACTTTTCTCCTTGAGACTGCAATTTTCTGATCCATTTTACCAGACTTACATGAAGACAAAAATTCTCATGGTCAGTCTTTTTCAGAAGTCCTGCTTTGCTGACCACAGGGGAAAGAATTAACATTTGAGAGGCTACAGTGGTAGAACATTGAAGTTTGAAGGCAAAACAAGGCAGAGTCCTTTTAGCAGCTTCCCTGAACTGATATTGAGGCAGAAGGACCTAGAAGAGTCTGAAATGAGGAAAACCCACTGTGAAGTCTCTAGCTTATTATCTGTAACTTTCTCATCTGCTGCCAAGTGGTGAGTAACAATGAAGTGACTGGGTCAGAAGCATTAGTTTGCCATGCTGATTTGAAAGCATAATTTCTCTGAGGTCTCCAGCCTAGTGTGTCTAAAAGTGGTAGACTTTGTCATGTGCCCTTGAAGTCACCAGCTCATCAGTATATTGAATAGCTCAGTGATGTCAAAGCACAGGCCTCTCTGGAGAACTGACTCAGGCCTTCTGTCTTGCTGGACTGGTGTCAAAACTTCTGTAGGATCAAGCTGGATGAGAGCCAAGGAATAGGCTCTTGTAGAATTACTGGCACATCCCCTTGAATTTTCTGGGTCTATGTCAAGATAATGACAAGGCCATTCTGTTTCTCTTAGCTTCTGTGGAGAAGAGTACGTAGTTGGGTATCCATTTTATTATGCAGAAATTGAAACACTGAAAGCAAAAGATTCTCACTCTTTTTCTCCTCTCCAGAGGATCTTGCACACACCAGAAATAGTACAGGTACAAGATTTTCAGTATTGACCTAGGTAACTCTCCATATATCCAGGACTGATCTATTGCTTCTGTCTGCATGGAACTAGAAGATTCTCACATCCTCAGTATTTAAGAACTTCTCTAATTCCTCCTCTTAGCTGATGGTTTTCTCATTCTCAGTGCTTAAAATGAAATGGTTAGAAATAACTACAGTTGCATTTTTGAATAAGGAAACAATGCTTCACTCAAGGTATTAAAATAAAATGTAGACAATTATTCTTCCCTGAATTATAAATGAGAAATCTAACCCTGTCTAACATATGCCCCATGGGGTTTTTTAAATGGAAATTCCTTTCCATGTGCTGTGAAATTTGTAGTTTGTAATTAAGAAATCACAATGTTCTTATCATATCAGAACATCATTGTATGTAAAGAGAAGGCTCATATCAGAGATTATAAGCTTTTTATGTATCTAGACTATATTGAGTTCCTATGAGCTTTCAAGAAGAACATGTTTTAGTCTATGAAAGACCAGAGTATAGAGAACAACAAATCTTTAGTTTATGAAAAATCACTTGAAGTGATACAACAACTCCTGTTTCCTAACTTCTATGATTCCAACATTAAATTTTATTTAGAAATAAAAGAATAATCGTCCCTTTGATGACCGTACTTAAAAAGCTGATAACACAAAGTAGTTCTTGAGTCAAAAGACTAGCTACTGCTGGAACTAGGGTTAGTATTTAGGAAGTTACCAAAAGCGACCTGAGATTCTGTATGCTACTGTTTGAAATGACAGCAGGGAGCGGCAGAAACTGCACTGAAAGTTAGTAAATTTATGCACTTATCTATTAGACAGTTATTGTAAGCATTAAAACCTATGATGGACTTGTAGGCTTCATACTTTTAAAGATCTAGTCCTAATTAATTTCTGAAATTAGAACTTAGGTTCTTAAGTGATATGAATGCTTTTCAATTTTTTTTCTTTGATACTTCCCATAGGTTATGCAGATTTTTGACAAAACACAAAATATTTTTAGTAGTCTTTGGCATCATTGCCCCACTTCAGTTGAAAGGAATTAAAATTTTTAATATAGATGAACTTATTATAATTTAGTTTTTAACCAAATAAGATGCTTGATTTATATTGTTTAAAATCAAATTTAAAAGGATAACAGCTTAACTATATTTAGAAAAATATAGTTTGGTGCTAACAAAGGTCTCCCTTAGAGCTGGTGCTTCATCAGCCTGACATAGCACTATTAATTTGAATGTGAAACTTTCAGGAAATAAATAATCCATTAATTTATATATATTTTTAACGTGTTCATGTTTTATCCATCAGTTGTTTTAAACACCCATTGCTGAGCATTTAATAGGTCTTCCTGTGTTTACTGGAGCCATCTCAAACAAGTTTATCTTTTTTGAGAATAATACAGGAAAGAATCAATTTCATTTTTGATTCTGTAGCTCTGTAGACAACCTTATTATATTTAAAATGCTACTTTTATGAGTTGTAAACCATATTTTCTAATAATTGCTATAGCTAGAAGTGTAATTTAGTGTATTTTTACAGGCTTAGTACTTTTTGTTCTATTGTAAACCATATTTCCTGATAATTACTATAGATAGACAAATAATTTAGTATATTTTTATAGGGTAGTACATTTTTATAGTATGGTAAACCATATTTCCTTATAATTACCAGGGAGAGAAAAATAATTTATACTTTTATAGGTTAGTACATTTTTATTACTGTACATTTTCTGCAGATTAAGTACTATGTACTTTTTCCTTTTAAAGCAGTCACATTTCCCCTGCAACCACTTTTTTATTATTTATACAATTTACAGATGATGACTTCTTAAACTTGTTTTCCCTATTTTGCATTTCGAAGTTTCTATATAAATGTATGTGCTGCTAATTTTGAAGGAAGAACAAAGCATCCGTGAGACACTGTAGAAGTTAATGACATTGTTAAAATGATGACAGATTGCTTTAATGGTAGATATGCACTTAATTGGAGGAAGTATAACAAAATGTGCTATTTCATACTACTAAAAAGAGTCAGTCAGGAGCCATCACCCATTTACTGTCTTGTCTTCATCCAACTTACAATGCATGTACAGTATGATAACTGATAGACATTGCTAGGCATGTATTCATGTACTGTACATTCATTCCGACAACCCATTAAATAGTGTTTGTTAACCTTTAATTCAGATGTCTGCAATAAGATAATACAATGTAAAACACAAGTCAATGGAGGGTCGTAAAGCTGTTTCTGCTACAGTTTTTATTAGCCTGTTATTCAGTGTAGAATGCAGCTACACCCTGAAGCAAGTCTTATATAAAAGTACAATGTCAATATATTATGATGCAAACTCAACCTATAAAATCAATGACAAGTATTATGTCTGTTGCTATCAGCTACTAAAATATAGATACTGTTTTTAATGGATGCTGTGGTGCTGGACTCAACATCGTTGTGCCATTAAGCTTAACCCCTTAGGCATGAAGCACAGTTACAGGGCTCCTGGACAAGGAATGCTCATTGTAGGATGCTGCATCCATCAAGACAGACTGACCACAGAATATGTAAGTGTAAATCAGTTTTCAAAGCATAATAAAGCAAAATAGAACGCCAGCGTACACCATGGTGGGATTCTCCATAATATTCCACTTAATCGGTAGAAAAAGGGGACCATCTATCTCATTATCCAGGTGTTTATATTTTGATTAACAACTTGGGTAATGGAATTGCAACTGTGCTCGTGGAATTTGAAAATGGCATTGAGTCAAGGTGGATTTGAGTATTCTGTGGAATATGGTTAGAATTGAGACCTTGATAAATTACAAGAAGGATCTGAACATAGTAAGGTAAAATTCAGTACAAATGACAGCAAAGTACTAAGGCAAAATTTTCCCCCAACCCCCACTTAACTGTATAATTAAAATTCTGAGAAAATTAGAAGGAATAATGAAACTGGATCCAGGCTGAAAAAACAAATAATGATATTGGGGGAAAAAATAAAAAAAACCAACACCACAAAACAACATCACAAAGCAACAAAAACAACAAACTAAAACAAAATCCAAATGTCTTCCTGTCATGTACTAATAAGATTGTTACATTTAAGACCAGAAGTAATTATTATTGTCTGCAAAGCACCAGATAATTTGCAAATGGAATTATGTGTCCAATTTTTAGTAGCACAGGGTTAGGGCTATGGAATAAAGTTTAAAATGGGGTAGAAACATTCGAGAGCAGCAAGCAGAATTAGGGGAGGCCATGTGGCATTCAAGCCCTGCAAATACAGGTTCCAAAGACAGAAAATTAATCAGTAATGGCAGAATTTTAGGGTAAATATGTAAGGAAAACTGTTTTGGTATAAAGGGTAATTTAATTAAGATAGGTCAACTAGAGATTGTGGAAAACGACAAACATTTCTACACATATTTTTACACACAGTAGTGGAGAGGCCTAGATATTGCTGAAGATCTGTGTCAGTGCAGCATTTCTAGGATTCTGTGAAAACCTCCCTGTATTGTTTCTATCTTGGAACTGTTAAACAAAAACTCTTGTAGAGAAAGAAAAAAAATCACAGCTCGGCAAAACTAATTTTGTCAACTTATTTTCCATTAAATTATTCTTTTTTGTATCTAAAGCAGTGAAATAACGACTATCAATGCAGAAGGATTAGATTCAGGATAGGGAAGTACCTGAAGAATATAGTGCTGATGCATGCTATACATTTTTGTTTTGTCATTTCCTGTACATGCAGTATTTTTGTGGGTGGAAGAAAGTGTGTCATTTCTCACAGTGATGTAACTATTGGCAGTGCATTCACAGCCATCATAGCTGCTGACTGCTCTCTGTTTCAATTTCATTTTCATATTTCGTTGAAGGCAGGGTGGTTTGCTACACACCCTGTTTTGAATGGTGCAGAAAGTCCATATCATTATCATGATATGAGAATAGTTCTGTAATAATTGATGGATGAAGTAATTCATTATGAATATGATGTAATGAAATAGGCACCATGATTTAATCATCAGAAGAGGGGGCCTGTGGATCTCACACAAAGGTATGAAAGTCATTCCCATGATAAATAGCATGTGATAAGCTGTTTAGAAAACGCTAATGCAAGCCACAGAAAAATGCGCAGGAAGGAGGCATACAAATTCCTTGTATGGAAAATAATTGACTCCTAAGAACCAAAGAGGTAGTCCAATGAGGGAGGGAAACAGCAATGTCAATGGACTCATCAATATTTTTTAAATGATCCTGCTTGATAGGCACATTTGTTAGGATTAAAACTTATTTGCTTGACTATTGTTCACAACGCCTTTCACACACTATTCACTGGGGACCTGACTCTAAGAAAATGTTTTTACAGCAATTTAGAAACACAGTGTGACCTTTTCTGCTTTTTTTGTTTTCTTTTGGTATTTTCTTACATGAAAAACTTTTCTCAAGATTTTATTCAAGAAGTTGTAAACCAATTTTAGTCAAGATAGGAATTGTACCTCAATTTCAGCTGCAATGTCTTCTCCTAGCATTATCTGAGGTGCTCTGGCTTTTTTTGTGAGATACAGGAAACATCCTGTTGCAAATCAAAATCCTGTATATGCAATGTACAATGTAGAAGATTGCTGAAAAATTGATACAGGAATTTTACTTCTTGCTTGTAATAGATTTATCACAGTTCACTGATGGTGTCACTAGTCATCAAACCAGCACGGTTACTATTATTCCTCCAGGTCTTTGCATACCATCAAGCAAGAGATCAAAAACTGGGACTCAATGAAGACAAACTATCCTGATATAAGAAGCTTCAATGAGAAAATCAGAAGAGGTTTCCAGAAACAATTATTACCATTATCAATGAGACTAGAGAGAACTAAAAGTATTTGCTCTTGATCTGCTGCCATGTTTCATTGCAGAGAATGTGGTCATCCAAAGCAGGTCATATCCTTTCCAAGCTGAAAATGTGCCCCCAAAGTTCTCTTCAGATTTCATTTACAGCACCTACTTATCAATGTAAGCCCAGCTCTCAGATGAAGTGTGTGGACAGCACAGTATTCATTCCAAATTATGAAAATTTAAATTGCTTCATTCACTTTCCCTGAGGTAGTCCACATATAGGAACAGCTGAAATTTTCCGTTCTAGAATACATTTTGCCCTGCTGCCACAAAAAAAAACCAAAAGAAAATCTATCTGTGACAGAATGTGACAGGAAATGATGACAATTCAAATATCTTAATTACCACCCCAAAATGCCCAGCAGTGAGTAGTTAACACCCACAGGATCTCATAAACTCCTTTTTGAGAAAGAGAGAGAAACATAATTATACTGAGATATGTGCTTTTTGTTGGATTTTTTCAGCCAGTATCTAGATATGAGTACTGGTAGCTTTATTATATCTATATCTGTATCTATATAATCTATATCTATATCTATATCTATATCTCTCTATATCTCCAGGACCTTGTTAAACACACAGTTAGTACTTTAAGAAGGAAAAAATAGCCATATAAGATTCTTTTTGCCTGAATCTGATAGTACAAATAAAATAGGTCATTTTGAAAATACTGACCCAGTGACATAATCTCCTGGACCTACATTCACATTTGGCTGGGGGAATAACTGGATAACAGGAGCTATAGGGCACTATTACTTGTGTATTAGGCTTGTCATCAAGATTTGTAAAATGGAGAGAAAGAGAAAGACAGAGATAGCATTCCAGAGGATGCATGGAGCTCCACCTGGCAAGGTGCAGACAGATAATGTCAGAGGATATGGTTGCCCAATGTTTTCCTATAAAGAAGGCAGGCATACTTTGCTCCAGATAATCAAATACATTCTTTGTTGGGAAACTGCAAGGCTAGAGCCTACAACTCCAAAAGATGAAAAGCAGAAGAGAGATTCTTTGGGTGGCAAATATTAAAGCTTTTTCTTATTGTGTCACTGAAGTGTTGAGGTCCAGGAGGTAACTTCTTCCTGTATGAGAAATTGCTACATTTACAATTCAGACAAACATGTAAACTCTGAATAAACACATATATTTGGGAGACTCAGCTAAAGACAACAAGAACCATAACATCCTTTGAAGCAGGCCCATCACTGATAATTATGAATGTGAGATTAGCTACCGTCATTTATTCTTGTAAATAGTGTCATCTCTTCCAATTAAGATCAACTACTTGTATCTCCTCAATTGCTTTATTAGCATTGTTGTCAAGTTCTGCAGAAGCCTTAATTAAATAGTCATCATGATTATGGCTAGTTTCCCAAATGACTGAAGTAAATAATTTATACGGGTTATAAGAAAAGTTTTTACTTACTGAAACACTCTATTTCAAAAACTTTCCAAATGCCTAATTACATAATTTTAAAATCCATTCTTTAAACAAGTTATGCCTTACAAAATAAAAGCTAAAACTGAACTAACCAAAATTTTGTTGCTTCAGGCAGTTATACTTCTAATGACATCTAAAGTAAAATTAGAAACTGAATGCAAAAAATTTCATAACTGAGGCGTTGAGAAAGCATTTAAACATTTAATGCAAGCTATGATTACTAATTAATTGTATTAATTAATACTGGATCATACAAAAATGAAAAATAATTTTTCAGATCCAAGATACTAAGACTTCATACTGAGACTGTAATAATACATTTCTATCAATGAGAATCATAATGAGGTATTTTTTACTATATAAATGGTAAAATATATTTTTTAAAATAATATTTGAAGGAGAAATATCTGTAAAACTATTTTTAACTTTTATTTGTGGGTTAAATGTAACTGTTTCCATCCTAGTTTCTCTGCTACTATCTAAATGGTACAGAGATTTTTTTTTAATAGAGGCTAAAAAGTAATATTATAAAAAGTTCTCAAAATGACCCAGTTCTTTTAAATTTTATATCTAAAATAAACTTTAATAATTGACATTATTACTAACAAACATTTTAATGAAATTTTACATTTTCCTCTTAGTAGAGACATGTCGTTCCCATTGCCCTTAATTAGTGTTATATGTGCTCTTTGAGAGAAGAATAGGCCCTTTAGCTATAAATTCTGTCTTGAAACAAGAAAGTCATAACCTTTTTGTGTTTCTGGTTGAAGTAGCTGCAACGTGATTTCGTGTAACAATTGTGGCAGATCAGAATCAAAACATGGAATGAGACACACTGAAATTATGAATGTATTATTGATTTTTAAAACTGCAGCTCAAAGTAGAAATAAAATAAACATTATTAATGGTATTGTCCTGGGGTAGGTTTTTTTCTGTCTCTTTGTCCCCCACTCCTATTAAGCTATTGTCTGCTTTTGGAATACACTAGTGTATCCTACCAAAGGACACTTGCTATGCTGGTGGACACATATTTGTTTTGTTTAAATTTATCATTGCTCTCTGTTGAATGTAAATGGGGCCAGCTCTTTACACCCCTTTACATCTAGTGCTTCTGCTTATATAACACAATAATTTAAACGTTGTGGCCCTTGAAAATTTTATGAAGGCATTCTAATTCCCACCTTCCAATTCTCATTAAAGGCTTGACCTATGAAATTTAAAAAGACCTCCAAGTTATTTCTTCTTGTATTGTAAATTTCTGAATTTATGTGTGTTTAATTTTGCAGGAACTGAAAATTCCCTTGGAAGCGCAGGGATCTGCGTGTGTGTGCACACTTAAAAGCTGCTCCAAGAAATTTCTGGCAGAATTGCATAATAAAGGAAGTGAAAAAGATATTCCAAACTTACAAATAAAGACATTTTATTTTATATATCTCAACTACCTAATCAGTTTTATTAAATCAAAAGCAGGGATGAAAACCTGCAAACCTTGATTGCAGTTTCCAACTGAGAAAAGTTTTAGCTTTGACTGATCTGTGAGACTGTAATTCAGGGAGGTTTTGTATACAAATTTCTTTTTCTCTGAGTCCTTGCCCAGTAAATAGCCTTGCCCATTTAGTGGCCCTGCATCCACTTCTGCTGTGTGGCTACATAATCAAAAATTTTTGATATAGGTATCAAAAAATTGTTGAAGGTACTTAGTGCCTAGTGAATATATTCACAGAATCTGACTTTGTTTCATAATAATTGTCTTCAGTCATATTTTACAATTTGGCATAGTAAAATAGGGTTGTCCAGGTTATAGAGAAGGTACTGGGGGGGCAGTTGCATTCTCATCATGAAAGATAAGGGAAAAAAATTTTCAAAGCTGTGGAAGAGAGAAATTGTGATCATAATCTAGGAGTAATTATTATGGTATCTTGAAATCAATAAAGTGATGTGCATGTTACATTAGATATTACAGGAATTTTGCTGGTAAACAGGTTAAAAAGCAAGAGAGTATAATATATACAGTATAATTCAGTGTATTCTGCAAGAATATACAGTATAATTCAGTGTATTCTGCAAGATGAGTGCCTCCTTTTCTCTCTACCAAGAACACATAGGAAGTGTCCAGAGAAAAAAACACAAAAAAAAAATTGGAAGAGACTCTTTCTTGTATTTCTTTCATAGGGATTGTGCCACTTTAGTTAGAACTGTAAATTTTTTAAGACTGGATATAGAGAAAACATTGTATGTTGGGGAAATGTGATCCCTTTTACTCTCAGAACTCTCTGAAAAAAAGATCCTGAAATTAAATTTTGTAGCTGCTACTGAAAGAAGTTCAGGCAAGGAAGCAACTGAGTGCATTTTTCTGGAAGTATAGGAATTCATGTGGTGACCCTAAAATGGGTGATGTCAAAGAAAAAAACTCATCAAAGCTAGAAAATCAGAAAAGCATCTGCACAACTTCCCCACACACCTAATTTCCTACTCAAAAGGCTAAAATATGCAAGTACATTAAACATTGCCTAGTGCAACTGATCAAATTTCTGAGAAGTGTTTATATGTGATTACGAAAAACGAAGATTCAGCATTGCCCTACTGCTCTTTGTGCCAGATACAGCCAGCCAAAAGGGTCACAGTGTAGGTATAATGTCTTCCATGTGTCTCAATGATTCTTTACTGCTACATGCCTTCTGGAACTGTGGCAAGGAATAGAAAGTAGATTATATGGCAGTTTCCATAGCTTCCCTAATGCATTCCAGGGAGCTGACTCTCTAAGGGTGTCTAAGAATAAGAAAGACACAAATGATTCCTGTATGATTCCTACTTAATTAATTCTAGAAGCCGGAATCCAGAGATAGCTCAAGTAGAGATAAGAAAACATTTGTGGTCATATATTGTATTCAATTAAAAAAAATTATGTTGATAAAAATTCTTGCTAAAATGATGGCTAATTTGGTGAACAGATTTAGCCAGCCTCAAAATGGAAGAAAAAATAATTTAAAGGTTTTAAAAGAAATATTTAATATTTTCATTGAAGTCAATGTTTATAAAATTAAAATAAAGCACACAACTGGAAATGTAATAATCATTTTATGTTATCAGAAGCAGTTTTTTTTCATCATTGTTCTGTGGTTAAGAACCAAAACCAAACAAATAATTCTTCCTAATCAGTCTAAAATGATCAGTCCCTTCCCCCACTTCCAGTTTTTCAGTTGTGTCAGTGAACCAAAACATCCAATTATTTGTTCAGGTCTAATTTCAAATATCTACCAGCTGGTACCAGTGATAAAAATAGGAAAATGAGGAAATAATAGATCAGGATCAACACTACAAAAAAAATTCTACTATTTATATCATGGTCCTAGCTGAATACCATTGTGGTGGCTTGGCTCTGGCTGGATGCCAGGTGCCTACCAAAGCCTCTCTATTACTCCCCTCCTCAACTGGACAAGGGAGAGAAAATATGAAAAAAGGTTCATGAGTTGAGATAAGGGCAGGGAGAGATCATTGCCTGATTAACATCATGGCAAAACCGGACCCAGCTTGGAGAAATTAATTGAATTTATCACTAATCAAAATCATAGTAGGAGAATGAGAAGTGAAATAAATTTTAAAAACACCTTCTCCTCACCCGTCCCTCCTTCCTGGTGTTGACTTTATTCCTGATTATCTACCTCCTCCCCCACAGCCATGCAGGGAGGTGGGGAATGAGGATTGCAATGGGTTCAACACATTTTTTCTGCTGCTCCTTCCTCCTGAGGGAGAGGAGTCCTTCTTTCCCCTGCTCCAGTGTGGGGTCCTTCCCACAGGAGACTGTCCTCCACAAACTTAGCCCTCCAAGGGCTACTTTTTTTACAAACTGCTCCACTATGGGTCCCCATGGGGTCACAAGTCCTACTAGGAAACCCTGCTCCAGTGTGGGCTTCTCTCTCCATGGGTCTGCAGGTTCCTGCCAGGAGCCTGCTCCAGCACAGGTGTCCCATGGGTTCACAGCCTGCTCTCAGGCATCCCCCTGCAGCAGTGCAGGTCTCCTCCTTGGGGTCTCCTCCACGGGCTGCAGGTGGATCTCTGCATCCCTGTGATCCTCCATGGGCTGCAGAGTCACAGCTCCCTCACCATGGTCTGCACCATGGGCTGCAGGGGAACCTCAGCTATAGAACCTGGAGCACCTTCTGCCTCCTTCTCCACTGACCTTCTGTCTGCAGAGCTGTTTCTTTCACATGTTCTCACTCCTCTATTCTCTGGCCACAACTACAACTGTGTAATAATGTTTTTTTTCTTCTTAAATTATTATCACAGGGGTGTTATTACCATTGCTGATTGTCTCAGCGTTGCTCAGCACTGGGGCAGTCCTGGAGCTGCCTGGAGTTTGCTCTGTTGGATTTAGGGAAGCTTCTGGCAGCTTCTCATTGCTGTAGCTCCCCCACTATCAAAACCTTGCAGAACAAACCCAATGCAATCATCTAAAACATGTTGAGCTCTTTTTTTTTTTTTTTCATTTTGGCCTTGTTGAAACAAATCCTGCTGGTATGTGTTCGGTTTGGTTTCAGGCTATTCTGAGAATTTGTAGCAATATTTCTTTAGTTGTGAGGATCTTTCTACATCTGGGTTTAGTCTGTAAATTTCTATTCTCTTACATTTAGTCTCTCAAGCTTTTAGAAAATTACTAAGATCAGTAAATGTATGCTTAAACAAAAATGTAAAAGATGCCCTCTATGGTGTTTCTGATTTTCTGCATACTGCTGTTTGCCAATTGGAACTTCATTGATTTACTGTGATGTGGTAGATTATGGCAGTCTAAAATAATCTGTGGACATTTGGTTTCTCATTAACTTGCTGCTAAATGACTGTATCTTTCCCTAAACTCCACTATCACAATCTCATCACCAGTGTAAATGTAGTTTAGAAAAGCTTTTTTTCCTCATGAGAAGCTGCAGGCTTTTAGAGAGCAGTACAATAATGCCAAAATTCAGTGGGACATGCGTGGAGCAGCTAGTACTACACATATCCATCTGGAACATGGGCTCTCTGAGCTCTGTACAATCCTACCTGTAGCACCAGGGATGCATGCCCACCTTTGGCATAGGAGAAAATATATTAATAAGATAATGCTAAATGCCACATGTTCAGATTAAAAATGGTCATATATAACAGCTTATCAGTTCTCTTTAAGAATCATGAAACATCTAAACAATGTCAATGCACCATTTAGTGGATGATATAGAAATAGAGTCAGACTGCTTTAGAATATCTGCCCCATCTTGCCCATCTGATAAATGACCAGAAGATAAGGAAAGAGTAAAAGCAAGTATATGTATGAGGTTTGTCTTCTGGGAACATATCTTCCAAGCATCTGGCTGTTACTGGAGCAGGGAGTCAGAGGTGGACATTCCACGATCAGCACGGCATTCAGTAGCCAGCAATGGACTTTGGATTCCTCTTCTTCTAGCCTGTTTTTCATAGACTCCTACATTATTCACTGTAAATGAGTTAAGAAGAGAAATTGAAGCTGTTGAAAGAGGAGACTTGCTTTATTTTGTTCCCTGTTAGTTGCTAGCATATTTTATTCCCTTATTGTTTGCCTTTCCTGTTCCATTTAGTGGAACTGGCTCACATCACAAACATGATGCTCTGAAGTGCAGGTTCTTACATTCTTTTTTTTTTTTATTATTATTTAGAGGTTTTTTTCATGAGGTCCTACCAGGTGGGCTAGCATTGAAAGGAGTTCTTAAAGCAGCAGCTGTTGGTTATCTAAAAAGATGTAAAATCAATATGAGTGCTACACATGAGAAGTAGAAAATTATAATAAAAGAAGTATGTTAAAGAAATCATTACTACCGAGGTAAGTAGTATATAGGAAAAAGTATGCCAGGGAAACCTATGCTGAAGGAAAATACTATTATTACTTTAGTACTGTTAACTTGCAATCAAATCTATAATAAAACACAAAAGCAGGGGGAAAAGTATATTTGAAGCAGGATGGACATCCTGGTCTCCTGCAATGTCTATGATGTAGTCAGATCTCTCTATAAACTCATATTTCCCGTGGGATTTACAAGCTTGTTTACATATTTGCCTCCCAGTTAATGGAAAGAAAGGTAAATGCCTGTGTCTTATTTGTTTGTGTGTCTTTTTCCCTATCAGTGTTAAATGTTAACCCTAAAAGTGTTTAAACCTGGTAAATATAATATATATGAAATAAGGCAGGAGCATGGTTTGTGATTCCTCTCTTCTATGTATTTAATTAAATAGCAGGATATTAAAAGTTAAAAATTCGTGCTTAAATCTGCTTTTTGTTACAGGCAGCATTAAGTCTCTGATAAAGTTCTGGAAAATCTCTTTGTATGTTACACTCAGAGGTAATAGCAGAACTCAGATCCCGAAAATGTGCCTCAGTTGCAGATCCCATACCGTATGCAAATTTTTCAGATGAAAGTTTACCTGAATAAGGAATGAAGAAACAAGAATCCAAACCACTCCCTTTGCTGTTAACTATTATGATGTTTAGAAATTTAACATAAAAGGTGATTATGTGCAATTGTGCTAAATGCAAAGGGAAAAAAATGTATTTAAAAGAACCTAAAATAATCCTTTGAAAATTTTCAAAATCTCTCCTTTAGAAAAACATTTTTTGGTAAGCTGAGTGTATTATGTTAGATCAGCTTATCCGAAATGAATCTTCATTATTTTTTCTATGAAAGGTAATCAAAATATGGTTTTATGCAAAAAGACAGACTTTCATTGGGGGAGTGTTGCATACAGCCTATAGAGTAGGTCTTATAGCTGAGCAAAATGAGTTCCCATTTTCTGTATATATAATATATCAAAGAAATTCATAAGGAAGAAACCTGTATATTGTGATTATGGTTTGCTTCTTTTGTTAACACAACTGCAGTCTACCTGCAGCAGCTGCAGGTTATAGCCAAATTTAATCTTCTTAAAGCACCACTATCAAGTAAATATACTAAAATATAAAAACCTCATTCATCCTCTGTTGAAAATATATGATTATTCTTGATGCAAAAAAACCCCATAGCTGAATCTTAAGAATACACTGGAAAGAGTAAATGAAATAGCAGCAGTAGGTTTACTTTTACAACTGAAAAAAATTTCACATGTATTAATGTCAACAACTAGAATTTTACCTCATTAGGCAATTTCTGATCTAAGGCTCTGATGATTATTCTAAGCAGAAAAAATATGCTAATTATCCACTCTGAATGTAGAAGGAAAAAAGGTGTAAAATCTTCCTTTAGCCGTGTGACCATGTACTAATTGCATGTCATGTGTCAAAATAATGCAACCCACTTTGCCTAAAGCAATTAGACATACAGAACTCTATTAATGAAGCACTGTCTGTCACTAAAAGTGTTTTCAGAGCTACAGTTGAAGATTAAAATATTAACTTCTCAAATATTTATGATAGTTACTGACAGCATTTCAAAATGTTACTTTTAACAAAAGTATTTTATTCAGCTCCAGTTTTTAATTTGGATTTTATATTCAAAGATATTATTAACATATGGGAATCGTGAAATTTCTATGATCTCCACTGAGACTTCTTTAGAGAGGGTACATTAGCTCCTTGAAGTTTACAGCACCTTTTTCCATTGTAATATAAACTCTTTCAGAACAAAAAAAATTTGTTAAAAACTTGTCTTTTCTTCAAAAGTCATTAAAAAAAAAAAAGACAGAACAAGGAGATTCTTATTGTACTTTACCTATTTTCGCTGTGTGAAAGAAAATGGCCCTTCTTGTCAATACATCATTTGGTGCTCTCCTTCCTTTTAGGGTCATTGGTCATCTATGTTCTTGAGCAGGATATTAACCTTTTGAATATCTTTATGCAGTAGGCAGGCAGGGATGTATGTTGCCAAGCTGTTTATTGAATCTATCAGACATGCTGAAGAGCAGACAATTACATTAAAAAATGTAATGCCTGCCCTGTATTGCCACTACTCACCCAGCTGCTTGGGAGAGGGTTTTGCACACTTCCTCCATGAGCAATACAAATCTACAGCTTTCTGGGTGCAGAAGAGTACTGCTTTCATTCCACATCCACATCTCTAATTTACAAGAAAAAAAACCAAAACTAAACAAAACCCAACTTATTCAGGCACTTTCCCAGTAAACTGTAGTGGAATATTTGTATGCAAAGAAGTTGTATGGACCAGCCCTTTAGTTTATTGTCCATATGGAGACTGAGATGACTACTGTGATATTTGAGGATTTATGGGTTTACCAGGACTATGCAGGAGTGAAACCACTGTAATATTATGAAATTATTACCCTTTTTTTGTGCCAAAAATCAGCAAATAAAAAAGCCTTGTTGTTAGCACTTCATCATTTTCTAGTACTATGGTGGTAAAAACTGACTGCTATTATGTATTAGTCCTGCCACTGCTTTTATGTTTGGTAAGGGTATTGCCTTGGTTTTGGAGCTATTACAGTCTATGGGAATCAATTACATGTACTTGAACTAAGAAGGATTTACTTGGTAACTGTAATGGCTCTGAAAGAGCCATTATGATCTGTCATGTCAAAAATGCACATGTGCCTACAGTAGATACAAACAAAGCTGTGCAAAAAGTTTCCTACATAAAGCAAGCCATTTTGGTTAGGTTTCCAGACAAAACAAGCATTTGATGCTGAAGTACTTTCACAACTTTTCATAATGAATGAAAAGGAGCTCCTGCCATTCCTCTCTCTTGTGCTTTGCTGAAGGAAAGCTTGAGTGTTGCATGAGAGGGAATCAGGGGAGACATTACTGAAGAGCAAAGCTCAATGAATCACCATGTTTTGGGATAGATAAAACCAGTTTAAAGGGGAAAAGAAATGATTTAAATTGAAGGGAAGAGTTATTCAGGTAAGGGAAGGAAAAGAATTTTTTAGTCTATATATACATAATTATATTACTTTGGTAAGACTGAGCATAGAGGTTACACCTCAACAACTGTAGTCATGTCGTAGATGGATGTACAGAAGCTCAGAAAATCTTGCAGCCAGAGTGAAGAATAAATGAGAATAATGAGAATAAATTTTCCTGCCTATGCTATAGGATAGGTGCAGTCTGTTGTCTTAGCTTTCTTATCAGACAGATTGGTGGACCTTGCTGCAGCTCCCTCTATATTTGTTTATCCAGGTGTCTGCTGAAAGGTGACCCAAACTCACATTTCTATTTCTGACCTGGAGTTGAGAGGCAGCCAGGGATTAAAGGCACATGGCCACACCATACTGGCACAGTGGGGCCAATGTGGCTTACACGAGGTGTGGGATCCAGTCGGGCTGGGGTGAATGCCCAGAGTGCATGGGGGGCATCATGCAGCCCAGAGTAACCCTTTCAGAGAGCTTCCTGTCTTGTGACTGGCAAGGTAATGTGACTTCCTGCTAATTTGTTTCCCATTGTCATTTGGTTTTAAATTTGAAATATTTAACATTCTGTAAGTTGTTCTTTTGATTAAGATAAGTCAATTAACATGAGTCTGTAGAAGAAAGCTCAAGAATAGTTCAGTATGTGCCTAAGCTGACTGTTACAGCAGGGGGATAGATGCAAGTGCAACAGTCATCTACAGAGCTGAAAGAAAAGCTTGTGTAACAGCTGGATCAAGGAGAGCAAGGTTTTTATGACACAGTGCTCACTAAACTACTTCTAGCCATGTTATTAATTTCTGCCTGTAGAATGCCTTGCATGGGCAGACAAAGATCATCTGATCTTGCAAATTTAAATACATTCTTGTGGGAAAGTGTGGGCACTGTTAGTGTAAAACACTGTTAGTGTTTTTCTTCTAAATAAAACAAAAATGTGGTAAAATTGGTCTAGAATTCATGATGCCCACTAATGTTGTCTAATACGGAACTTCATTATGTCTTTTTTTTTTTTTTTTTTTTTTTTTTTTTTTTTTTTTTTTGGTTTTTCAGTATCTTTAATTAACATTTGTATATGGACTTAACTGTGCCAAAGTTGATTGAAGCACTTTCCCAAAATTAATATTGGTACAGTACGGGGTGAAGAATGGTCTACAGTGGTATAGCTGTGTGGTTTGCAAGTTGCTTGTTGGTTTATTGGTCTAATTTTCAGTTACAGAGGAATGCTATTTAGAATGTAGTGAAAACCTTTCAATCCCAAACGAGCACGTCCAAAAAAAGAAACAGAGATTTTACTTTTAGCTCATCTTCAGATTCACAAGGGACAATAAGGGAGATTCATTAGGCCATTTGTTACTGTCATCTGCCATGATTCAAAATGAAATACTAAATGTTTCATGGACGCAGAAAAAGAGCAGTATTTGTCTTTGTGTTGGCTATGCAAAGACTCTGTGGCTTTCAGCCTCCATACAAGAGGTCTGATGGATGAAAGGGGGAAGGGTGGTGCCATCTGAATGATGATGGGCTAATATCATCATCCTCTTGTCAGCTGTAATAGGCTTTTCCTCACAGAAATAATTCATAAAACCGCTACATTATATTCTATCCCTGACAGGCCCTATCTATCCTGCAACCCAGCAGGCTCACAACTAATAAGAAAATATGTGGTTCAGGAGCCCTGAAAAATTAAACAGGTAGTTTATGAACAATTTGTTTCATGGGGATGTTTATTATGTTTATTAAATATTGAGCCTTTAATGTTTTCCCAGTACAGATGATATCATAAAAATGCTGACTTAAGCCTCAGTTGTGTTCTTAGAAAGTGGCATTTTATAGCTCTTGTAGTACCCAGTAAATAACTAAATTGCTGTGGTTTAGATGTATATACAGAATAGAATTTATGGGGAGTGAGTATATTTTTATTGTGCATATGCAGTGTATTTAATATATTGATATAGACACGTGAAAAATACCAAATTATTGATCATATGTTTTGGTTTAAATGCAGTTTTGTGATGACCAGTATCTCAGAGCCTGGAGTAGGGAAGGTCAGGCTTTTGTTTTATTGGTTGTACCAAAGGTGAAACACTGAACTTAGTGTCTGAAGTGTCAAGGCAAAAATCTGTGTGGGCTCTAAAATGTAGGCAGGAATACTGGCTGTTAAGTATAATTTTTATAGAAATACTTTAGATGTATTCTTATTAAAGAAGAGCTAGGATAAAATGTCTAAAGCTATTGACTAACGCCAATATGCTAGTATGCCAATCTGTAAAACAAGTGAGGGCTGCCAGAGTTTGTTATCCGTATTTCCAATTGCCAGACAGAGTGCAGGATTGGGTTCTGGAGGAGACCTGGAGTGCAAGGGGGAAGCATAATGTGCAACCAAACTTTTTCTATGTCCATACCTTTTTATTCTGACTCCTTTCTCAGAGTTTATTGAATAATTAATGATTCTGCAACAGACTATGAAAACTGGCAAGTAGAAAACTTCCATTCTTAATGAATTTGTAATAATAAATAATGCTTATGATATTAAAAAGCTGTATTCCACAGATATATTACAAAAAGCGTGTGCATGACATGATTTACAAAAAAAAAACCATGTACAGATCTTTCATTTAGCTTTTCAGGCATCATGTGCTGTGCTCGTATCCTTCTATTCCTGGTAAGAAGGTAGACTCTGCAATAAAGACCAAGATCACGGAGCACACAGGTAGAAACTGTCTAGAAGCAGCATGACTTCTACAACAGGAGATACTGCATCTCTAACCTGCTGGAGTCCTGTCAGTATGCACATGGATTAAAAGGGTACAGGAGCCGTAAAATATTTGGATTTTCTAAAAGCCTTTGACAGGGTTACTAAAGAAACCCAGTCACTGCAGCTGTTGAGAGAGTGTTTTTCACAGACTGCAAACTGGTTAAAGAATAGAAAGCAAAGAGTAGAGCTCTTTGGTTGTTTTACAGAATGGATATTTCATTTTCAGCAGTGAGGTCCCTGGGGGATAGACACTGACACTGGTTTTATTAAACATTTTCATCAAGGGACTGAAGAAGAAAGTCTGCAGTGAAACCTCCAAGTATAAGGATAATATGAAGCTATTCTGTGTGGTCAGAAGTCATTGCCAACTGGCTGAAGGAACTTCAGAGCTGAGAAGGAAGGTGGCAAAACTGAGCAGAGAAGTAATATGTCTAATGAAATCCAATGTAAAAAAATCTAAGGCAATGCATTGGGGAAGAATAATCTGAGCTGTGTCTCATGATTCTGAATTCAGAATTACCATCCAGCAGTCGAGAAAAGTATCTTGGAGTCATCCCTGGCAAGTATTTGAGGTCACAACTCAGTGTGCAGTATTAAGCAAAATCAACAAAATGCTCAGAAAAGGTTTTTCAGGCAAAATAGAGCACATAATTTTGCTGCTGTATAAAAATGTGTGTGCCCACTGTTTTGGTGCTGAGTTCCTGTCTCTGTCTCCAAGAGATGCTGTGAAATTGGAGGAACATAGGAGGCAATTAAAATAATCAAGTGGATGGATCAACTGTTTATAAGGAGGATAAAAACCCTGGAATTGGAGACATCTGGGGAGATGTGGGGAGAATTGTGGTTTATTACCTAGTGGCTGTGGGACTGGTGAATAAGTTCCACACAGTATGAGAGCAAGGACCACTCACTAAATTTAATACAAGTCATCTAAAGAACAAACAAAAGAAAATGTTTTGTGCAGAGTCTAGATCACTTTAGAGACTTATTCCCACAGAAGGCTGTGAAGGACAGATGATATGAGCAGGTTCAGAAAGGAATTAGAAAAACAACTGGTCCGTGAATGACTCTTACACAGACTAGGCAGGCATCTGCCTTCTAATATCCCTTAATGTAGGAGTGCTGCTACCTGGGAGAGTATGAGGGGAATTGACTGTAGAAAGCTGTGAGCTTGTGTGATGTCCATAATGTCACCCGTGGTACTTCCAGAATTAGAGCACTGGGGTATTTTGATCATGGGTCTTTTAATGTTTTTCACATCTTGATTATATTCATGTCTGATTTGCTTCTCATTTACCCAAGTTTTACATTTCCGTACCTACAGAGGCTTTAGTTTTTTCTCTTTTACTCCAGATCAGAGTACCTGAAGTACACTGGACACCAGGTCTGCTCTCCTTTCTTTCTTATGCACACAGTTTTAAGAGTTTGACTCATACCCATACATACAGAACACAATACTTGAAAATCCATGTCAGTATGAAGAGAGTAAAAGCTTAATTTGATGGCTTAAGCCTGAAAAACCAGCGCACCTTTTTTAAATCCTTGCATTTTCTTTCACTTTTCACTGAAAACTGTTTGTTTATTGTTGGCTTTTACAAAGACTTGGCACACATGCTACTTCTTTTGAACTTCAGGTGTAAACAATAAAAGCTTTTTCCGCTGCCACCCGCCCTCCTCCTCAAATATCTTTCATTTTTTCCCTAATGGAGATGGAAAAAAATCTCTTGTCACCTCAAATCTTTATGACAAACTTTTCAAACAGGAAAAAAAAAGAATAAAAATGTAATATATTATTAACTGTATGCCACATGGCTAACTTGCTCTGTCTATATAAACTCATTTCTATAACAACCCAGACCAGACACAATCCAGTTATAGTTGTAAGTTCTTCAGCTGTATGTCCTCTTCCAAAAGAAAATAATTTATTGTATCCGTTGAAGGGGCAAGAGGTTTACTGGGCACATTTGGGATACTACTTCCAGTCTCCATTTCACAATTCACCCCACTTTTTTATGGAAATTCAGCTACTGCTAAAAGTTGGTGATACTACTATTGGTCTTTTTCCAATGGCAAACCACTTTTCCAAAGCAATGTCTCCCTGCTGATTGAAGGAGGCTGTGTTTGGCAGCAGGGCCACTGTGCAAATGCCCTGTACATCTTATCTGTTAGGCCAGTGGTGCAAACCTGTGGGATGACCTGTGGACAGTTTGTGTGCCAGGCTCCATGCTGTCAGTGGTCATTCTCCAGTCCAGGGCACTGACTGCAGGAGCATGTGCTGCTCTTCTTCTGTACATGCAGAAACACATGCCTTATTATATGTCACACATATTGCATGATCTGATGTGCTCTGGTGTACTTGGAGGCTGGTAGTGTCACTGATTTAAAGAAATACCACTCTCATTGGCAGGCAGTTGGAAGCAATTAATTACCAATGGATGGCATGTACAGCTGTTGCTTATGTATGGAAACAGAAGAGAAATTAGATTTAATTGGTTTAACATAATGAAGAAAATGGCATTTATTTTATTATAGCTTTTATAAGCTGAGCTACTTGAATTTCATTTTCATAATTTTTTTTTGGATATAGTTGGGCAAAATTCTCTTGACAGATGAAAAAATCCCAGAGGAACAAAAATTGAGGATGTTCAACTGCCTCATTAGAAATTTGCAGGATCAGAGGAGGAACATACATATTAGACTAATGAATGATTAAATTAAATATTTTGCTATGTATGCCTATTGCTGCAATTTGGGCTAAATTCCAAATACACATCAGACAGTAGCTGTAATTTTTTTTAAAGAAATTCAAAGTCCAGATTTAAATAGGAAGAGCTGGTTCAATTTAGTAAATCATGGTGAATAGATATTTTCCTTGTTGATTATATTGTCAGACCAACTGACATGAAATGATAGTGAAGAGAAAAACAATTATATCTGTATGTGAAATGTAAACATATTCTATAAGTACAAACCAAATTGAATTACAACACATCTATAAAGCATTGATATTAACAGCTCATATTGACTGGATTCTGCTCCCACTGTTCATGAAGTAACTATGAGGTTAAATACATCTAGTTCCTTAGCTCAGGCTATCATAATAAAGAGAAAAATTTAGTTCCATGTGACCCTCATATTTTGCTCATTAACGTTTTTAAAAATACTCCTTGTTAAGAGGTGCTGTCCATGTACAAAGTACTGATATGGTACTACACCTATTAAGCCTTATAAATAAACACATTTCTACATTACTGTCAATTTAATGCTCACTTTCTAATTATTTAGTGTGAATAAATGCAATAAAATCTGCATTCATGCAGTGCTCTTTTTGAAGACATGTTTGTACACATGTTTGTAGACATGTTTGTAAAAATTACTGCAAACTAATGTTGGTGATGTAATGCTAAGTTTATTTTTCACATTCACAATTAAAGAAAAAAAAATCTGGGTACATACTGTGTAGCTGCATGCTATGCTGCATGCAGGGAGACTGATGTTGAAACACCGGGGGAAAAATAGTTTAAATTTATTCAGAATGCAAGCATTTCCCAGCTGATTAAAGAGACCAGTTGTATTTTACCTTCAGATTATACCACCTTTCATAATCCCAAACAATTGTAATTTTTTTTCTTTTTTTAAGAACAGTACCTTATGTCCCTGCCCCGCCTGTCCCTGTCCCTGTTATCTTTTGTCCTGTCCATGATAGGGGAGTAGGAACTAGATGATCCTTAATGCTGCTTCCAATAAAAATAACTCTGTGATTCTATGATTCTCATAAATTATCATAATGAGACCTCATGGAACTGTCAGGCTGAATGTAGCCTGTCTACAAATGTTAGAATACATTTTTAAAATTTGGAATGCCAGTGAGTGGAGAAGAGAAGAGAAGAGAAGAGAAGAGAAGAGAAGAGAAGAGAAGAGAAGAGAAGAGAAGAAGAGAAGAGAAGAGAGGAGAAGAGCTGTGGGTTTCATTTTTTATTTTTTTTTTTAATTTCCATAAATGTTTCTCATAGATGGGGACAAATCTATCCCCCTCAATTCAGGGAAAGGAAAGAATAAAATCTAGATATGAGGCTCAGTGATTTCCTTTATCTCAAAAATAGTCCTGAAACAGAAATCCTGAACATCTGGAAAAGACCTGAACCAGACTGTTCTTTTTACATTGGCTAAAATTGCTCATGTAGTTCAATCCACAACTCAGTAGAGAAAGAAATATCAGCTGCTGGATATACCAATATAGAATTCAAAAGGGGGTAAAGTGCAGAGCAAATATTTCAAAGTGGAAATCGGTCTCAAGCAGATGCTGTAAATGATTTACTGAATCACAAAGAAAGGTAAAATTTTAATAAAAGCCTGAGTTCTGCACTCATATGTCCAGTATTTGATCAGTTGATTTTGGCAGCTTTTAGAAATTACTCGTGTTGAGAGACAAGTATACTCTGTAAAGTAAAAATGACCTCTGCATGAGAAACTGTACATTATACAGAAAGTTTACATAAACACAATTAATGTAGGATTGCTTACTAAAACCATAAACCGATGACAGATATTTTCATTGTGAGCATTTCTGTATATCAGAGTGTTGTGAGAAAAAAATAGCATCCTATGCTACTAATTCACTTTATTTACCTTTTTAAGAAAAGTCTCAGATGCACTTAGTAAAAGCAGCATGTACCTGTCTGTCAGCAGAACAGCCTTTAGTGTTTATTCACCTCCTATTCTTCAGAACACATGCCTGCAGCAGCTGGCAGATGCATTCAGGAAAACAACTGGTCCCTGTCAACACCACCCAACCTTCTGAGGCCAAGCAGGCACTTAGAAAGTCACAAATAAAGACCAGTGTTTTGTTTTGCCAATAGCCTGGTGTGTTTTCCCCTCCTCTTTTGTTCAGAATGTGCAACACCATCAAAGGGACCTGATTAGAACAAAGGAACAGGGATCACTGTAACAATTATGATAAAAATGAAAAGGCATAATAAAAAACAAACCCCAAAATCAGGAAAATAATGCCAGGTGAAGATGAATACACATCCGCTGGGAACAATTACATAGCAGATGCATCCAAAAATTCATTATCAACGTATAATTTGACATGTTCCTAGTAATGTTATTCATTGCATTTACAAATAATTCATCACAGGTGTTGTGAACTAAAATGGAATACAAGATCCTTATGTTATTCACTAGGACAAGGGGAAATGTCCACTTTGTAATTGCACATTGCATTCAATTTTATTAAAAGGTTTTGTCTATTGTTGTGTAAATTCTTCTGCCATCCTGGATAAATCAGATATAGAGAAACTGCTTTCTTTCCAAAACATATTTATTCTCACCAAAAGAGTGGTAAACATACTATTATTTCACTTCCTTTTTCTATTTTTCTCCTTTTTCTCAAAACCAAAGCACCTGATTTTGCCAGCTCTGTTTTGTATTGTTAGTTTCACTGATTTCAGTTACTTCTGCTGCACTTCTAATGTTGCAGATCTTGTTCCTTTGAGCTCCTTGTTAATAATCAGATCTTCTAGCAGAGGCAAGTCCTGTTCATTCAAGTGTAGCACTATTATTTTAAATAGAAAGGTATATGCATGAATAGCATATTCATGGGAGCAGGGATTGATGCAGGATATTTTTTTCTTTAACCTGACCCAAGGCAAAACTCTTATTTAAACTTTTAATTTATTGTTTTAGGATTAATTCTGCAATGAAGCTCTGACTAATTTTGCTTGTGGTACTACAAAATCCAGTCATAAGTAGAAATTAACAAAAGGCAGCATTTCAATCCAGGTCAAATTCCATAAATAATGACGAAACAAATACACCTGCATTTCTCTTTTAGTCTGAAATTCATGAAAATAAAATCACTGTCTTTATTACAAAGCTTTATTACAATAGTATACTAGAAAGCAGCCCAGCAGCACTATGTTTTTAATCCTAGTATAAAGGGTCAAATAGAACCTTCAAGCTCATATATACAGATAAACACACCCTTGAAAAAAGAAGTAATTAATGATTAGCCCCAGCCTGGGTATTATATGATGCATTCTGATCATATTGTCTTGTCAGGAACTTCAGATCACTGATGTAAACACAGCAGAAGGGTTTTTAAGGCAATTTTTGAGCTAGCGACTGGTTGCTTCATATTTAGTTTGTTGTTATGACTTCTCCTTTCCACATTCGACCACTGCACCAGATGCAGGGTTTTGCTGTACAGTGATGCAATATGATTTTACAGTTTTGCATCTGACCTGCTCATAGGTCACCTGAGGCCAGCATGGCACACACAGCATGTGCCACTCAGGCAGCTGAAGGTGACAACTGTCTGTACCTTATTTAGCATGGTGGTTTGCAGTTGATAAAAACTGTTCAGTAGGCCAGAGAGAGACACTGTGAAAGCAAACAAGAGAAATTCACTGGTTGGAAGAGTTCACTGAGGAAACCATTCAAGTAAATTAGCAAAGGAATTGAGTTCTAGTCTCCCCACTGCCCGGTGAATGTTCTAGTAACAAGGCTAAATAGTGACATTCCATTTCTGTGAGACAAGTACTGCATGAAAAGGGGAGAAGACTCAGCTGGACTGAGATCCTCACTTCATTTCAGAAGATTATATATGGTTTGAGGCATACAGGACCTGTTGAAGGAATGGGACACTGAAAACTTGTCGGCCCTGGATGACTGCTCAAACTATCCAACTTCGTAGAAGCAAAATGTTGTCATTGACATTTTTTCAGGGGGGTATGTTTTGATAATGGGGAATGATTTTCCTTCACCTCCCACACTTATTCCTTCAAAGAAGAGGGTTAAAAACCAAATTGGAGTTACACATTTCAAGCTAAGACTCTTCATTGGAAAAAATATGTACTTCCATGTAAGGCATATTGATAGAAAAAGGGCCGATTTTTGGAAAAATTACCTCAATGATGAGGAGTATGAAGAAGCTCAAGTGTCTTCTTCAGGTTTGTGGACTCTGCTAATTGATAGCTGTACTTTTTTTTTTTTTTTTTTTTTTATCATGGCATTAGGTTCCTCAGGTAAGAACTTGAAAAAAATTATGAAAGAACAACTGACATTTGAAAATGGTCCTGAGAATTTCTCCTCTGTTCCCTGGAGCTGCTGCTCACCAGTTTATATTCCCCAAAGAAATCACATTCATCTGCTGCAAATATTAACCCTTCCTCCTGTTATGATTAGTCAGGATAAGGCACCACCTCCTTGTGTTAGTGCCACCAATTTTCTGCAGCTGAGGGCAGAAGGCAATGATTTGAAATCAGCAATGTTGCCTTTTCAGTAATCTGATGATTCTTATTGATTATGAGGATATTGAGAGAAGCTTTAAAATTTTTTCTACCTTTTTAAGGAACAGAGTGGTACTACTATATGATCCTTGTTTTTTTCAAGGGAGGAATACTTTTTATTTTCAAAAATCTCTTCTTACTTTTTAAAAAGAGATCCATCAGGCAGTGGGATTATACACATTGTTGCTGTATTGAATGCTCCAAGTAGAAGTAAAATAATATTTAAAAAGGAGATTCAGTGGTTAAACAAAAAACTTGTAGATAATTCAGTTCAGTAAAGTAGGAAAATGAAAATTTGGCCATGAAAACTCAGGTTTCCTTCTTCTGTAGGATATTCTTTTAACATAGCAAGCTAATGTCCTGCAACCAGACTCTGCAATTTGCCGGTATTTTACCTCTTGAAGTGAGCTAGGATTCATAAACATACTGCAGGACAGTCTGACTGCAGAACAGAGATCCAGTTTTAGGAACTGGTGAAGGTCTGTGTGGAACTATGAAGGTCTGTGTAAGTCACCAGGGACACTTACATAAGTGTCTCTTTCTACTGAAACCTGTCATGAAACAGAGTGCCCTATCTCTTAAGGAAACTGTACAGTACCATCCCATCACATTTATTTACAGGGGACAAAAATAACAGCCTATGCTAGAGTACAATATAAGATAGCTACAGACTAATTTAAGGAAAGGGAAAAGGGAAAAATGGAGATGTAGAAACTGGTGAGCACAGGGCAGGGAAGAAAAAAAGAGCAAAGGTGAACCAGATTTCTCTTTGTGGACTTGCCTTCACAGTCCCCCTCTGCATTACTTGCCCGTTTCTCTATGATATTTTTATACGAACATAAGCAGAGAGACCATGCACCAAAATTTCACAATAGCAACGGTATTTCATATTGACTATTTATCATCTAATATAGGTAAATTGCATTTTTTGTCACGTTCATATATTTCACAGACATTTTAGTCTATGAAATATATGCCAGTGTTTTAATGTGGACAATCTGTGAAAGGTGACTGGAACTTATTGTGATGGCTGCAAACACCTGAAAATACTGACATTTACACAATAACTTCATAATTCTATTCATTGTGCTCTATCATAGTGTAGTTCACCAACTTATGCTCATTCTGTATACTTGCCTGGAAGCGGGAGAAAACATTCATTAAAATTCTGATCTTGCTTTAGGTATTTTTCTTTGGTATACTTAAAAAAAATTAATGAAGTGGTGGGAGAAATGGGGAATAAACTAATATTATGGTTTCATTATGGGCATTGCAATTATTACAAAAAATCTTTTTTCCTCTAACTCATCATGTATAACAAAGCTATCATTATATTTGCATGTTTTACAGTGTATCTACTTGAGAATAATATGTCAGTAAGTGTCAGTTTCTAAGTGACTAGAGTTAAAATCATTCTCAGTAAATCTTCGTTTGAGTCTTTTAACAACAGTGCTAGTAATGTTATATAAAGTGTCACCTATTTTCCTTTTTAAAAACTAATCAACTCACAATTTAAGATTTGGTGAACTTGCACTGCCACTTGGAATAAATAAATAAATAAATACAGCCAAAGGACAGTGACATTTATGCAAAAATTTCTCTCAGTAATGTAAATAAAGAAGAAGATAAAGCTAAAATATTTTTTGTAGAAATTGCTGAAGCGTATGAAGACAATTCATTTGTTTTATGTTTTTATCATTCTTGCATGGAAAAGAGTTAATTTTTCAGGTATGAAAGAAGTTACAATAAAAACAGAATTAAGGAAATTAAACAAAATTAAGGGACTTCCTATTTACACACCCTCTTCCTGCCCTCATCTGCCTGAATTATATCTGACATCAATCCCACATAAACATCCTGTCAGCACTTCCTCCACAGGTAGAGTGACCTCCTCCTGGATGTGAAGAATGACGTCACCTACATGTTCTGTACCATTTTGCCTCAGTCATTTTAATTTCACAATTGCAGACAGCAACATAATCTGTCAGTTCTTATGCCAGGAGACTTCTCCTTTTTTTTTTTTTTTTTTTCTTTGTACAATAGTACAAAACTTGTCTGTAAACTCTGTGATGTTTATAAGCACTTCCTCAAATCTATTCTCTATGATTTTTGAAAACCTTTTATTTAAAATCTGCCAAGACAGGGTGGATTAATCACCCCTGGCAATAATTTTTGGATTACGATGCAGCAAGCATTTTTATTGGGTTGGAGGTCTTCAGCAAAACAAATATGGTGTGTTCATAAATGGAAAAGAAGTCAAAACTCTTACTTTATGCTTCATGATAACAAATAATCACAGATATACTGGAATCTATTTCAACCAGGTCCATTTTAGCAGAGCTATTTTAGGTGGTATATCACACAATACTGCTAGTAGGTCTCTTCTGTGTTTCCTCTTGTTTTGCCAGAGGAGTTCTCCTGATTCAGTTTTACATTGCTTCTCCTGAGGTAGATGATTTGAGTAATTGAGTTTCTTGGGACTGGTAGTCATAACATAGCCTAAGTATTCCTTCTCTCTGTAGAAAAAGGCCTATCTGGGTATTCTGAATTTCTTTTTCAATAGTAGAGAATTTATTGTCATTATGAAAAAGACAAAGACTGCCTAAGACAATGAATATGTATGAATTACTAAAATCTATAAGACCCTCTTTTATTTCATCCCTTTCTCCTTTCTCCACCTGAACTGTTTCAAAAATAAAAAGTATGAATAAAAAAATTCTGTATGAACAGAAGAGATCAGGCTTCTGAGCTCTGACTATATTTTTAGTCTTTAGTCCCATCTTTATCGATGTGGTGTCATGTCTGGCGCACTGCTACCTTCATGCACATTTTCAAAGTCAGCAAACTTTTTACAATCTTAGTATTCCACAATCTTCAACAAGCTGACTATACAGAAAACAGCAGTCTGCCTTGTTTTCTCCCATGGTATCTTATATAAAGATACTTAATTTAAAGGTCTTGAGCTGAGAAATCCACAGAGGAATGAATATGACTTGGTATAAAAGGTAAAGGTGATATGGAACATCTGCAAGGGGAAAGAGACAGTGTAGGGTGGTGGCTATTAAGGTTAGCCGCAAGGAGAACTGTCATGCAAGGTCTAGCAGAGGACCAGAATGTAGGAATGACATCCCAAAGGGATTAAAGTAAATAAAATCCTAAATACCACATGCAAGAACAATGTCTTTATCTCCAAAAAGATGTCATTTTAAAAGATGATGATGATGATTTTAAATTAACTCCATTTTTGCAGGATAAGTTTATAACAAGGAATTATTCAAAACAGCATATGACATTCTGTTACACTGAAAATGCTGTAACCACATAATTGACTGGATTTTACCTTTATCTCACATACTGATCTTGAAATTCTGCACAGAAATGGTATATTTGCAGAGATTGCTCAAAATATATTGCAAAAAAGTTGTGAAATAAAGTATACAATGCCTCCTTCTTATTTTCTATTTTTTCTCACTCTCATTACCTTAATTTCTTTTAGCAGGAAAGCACAATTTTCATGTCAATAAAAGGACAAGACATTGTCCCCAGCTAGGAGATAACTAGCTTTATAGTCATTAATCTCTGCTTGAAATAATCATAATGTCTATTATCTGGAGAATTATCTAGGACATCAGCAAATTTCTTCTTGAGTTCAGTAAAATTTACAATAAAAGCTGTAGAAGTTTATACATTTGCTCAAACCTAACCCATTCCTATATGCTGAAAAATCAAAGAATTAGAGTGGTCTTGGGAAGCAGAATTCCTCCTGATCTCCTCATTTATTTAGAGAACTTTACAGTTGCTATGTATGATCTCAGTGGTATAGAGAACACCTAGCAGTGGGAACAATCTGGTCCTAAATGCCATTGCTTGCTGTGGCCACACCCTCACTGAAGAGCAGCTCTTGCATCGCCTGTGACCCGACAGAATGGTGCTGAAGTAACTTGTACATCACTGGCCAGTTAAACACAGAAGCCTCAGGATGCAAGAAGTTCAATCACAAATTCAATTTGATAAGTACACAAGCTCTATTTTTACTTTTCATAACTATTTTTACAAGATGCTCTGTTTCTTGGAATGTTTAAGGGTGTGTGAACACCCGCACACATGTGCTTGCCACACCTAATGTTTCAAGTCCTTCTCTTCCTCATGAATATTTCAACCATGCAGCGGCAAAAAAATACCATGTTATT
The DNA here is from genome assembly GCF_015832195.1 of Motacilla alba alba. Classification (NCBI taxonomy): domain Eukaryota; kingdom Metazoa; phylum Chordata; class Aves; order Passeriformes; family Motacillidae; genus Motacilla; species Motacilla alba. The sequence goes on from NC_052020.1 coordinate 31,747,444, forward strand.
CAAACAACCAGTAAGATCAAGTGGATAAAGATAGGCAGAAATAATCAAAATTATAGTCTTAGTAGGTAATTAATATCAAATCACAAGACTTAAACTGTTTGCATAAAAAAGAGAAATAACTTGGAAATAAAATTATTTTCAAAACACAAAAACCCTATTTATATAAAATCTGTGAGCTGAAATTATGCTAAATTTATTAATAAAACATAGCTGCTGCAACTTCTTTATATAGCTGAAGTAGTTCTGATAACCAAGCTCTGATAGCAATGCAAACAACTTCCAGTATCTAGGGCTTTTTTTTACTATTCAGAGATCATGTATATCTTCCCTGTCGATATTTGTCTAGTGAAGAAGAGATATTCCTAAAATACACATAAAAGTAGAATGAAATAATTTGTAAGCAAAGCAGCTCGAAACCCAGCAAATAGTATCTCAATCTTCCTTTATTCTTTTTTATTCACTGCACCATAGCATGAGTAATTTTGAAACTGCAACGTTCCATTTATTGTACAATTATGTTCTATTATTTTCCTGTTGCCACAAAGCTTCCATGAAAACATGCTCCATATATGCTTAAGCAGTTTACCTTGTATGAGTATTTGCATTAAATAAATGAAAATTCATCTCTTTCTAAAGATATCATGCTGAGACACAAAAGTATTCCCTGCTATTAGGAATGTTCTTGTACAGATCTAAAAATTGTAAATGAATTTGTAGATGGTTGGTTCCATTTAAGTGAAATAGACTGAGCATAGATCTTTATGAAAATGTGTTTACTTAACCAGAAAACACAAATATTTTTATTGAATAGGCTGATTTCTTGTGGATGTAAGATTTTAAAGAGCTATACTTAAAAGCAGCATTCCAATGACAGTCTATAGTCTCTTTCTCTAACAATATTTTAGGGTCATCTGAACATGCTTCAGAAGTCCAGTGGAAGGTTTGGATAAATGCATGGTATAGCATCTAGCAGAGAGATTTATCTATTTATTTCCCCAATACTGAACTAATAAGTAATTTATTTACATATAATGGGGATCTTACATCTTCCATTGTAATTATGTCTACTATTGCAAATTTACAAAGTCAACCTGAATGTTTATTACTTGTATTAAATGCAAAGCACATACTTTTGAACGTTATTTTTATTTAAAATTTCTTTACTTTTCTGAATGGTTAATGAGGAAAAAACAAAGGAAAACAGAACAAAATGACCAGCAGTGTGTGTATGTGTGTGTATGTGTAATGCTCAGTGTCTAAGTTTTGCAAATGGAATTAAACACCAATAGGGAAAAAAAATCACATGAGGAGAAATGAAGCTTCAGAAGAAATGTATTTCTGTGATACTGTCTGTAACTCATGCTAGATAATCATGAACCCAGCAGCTAATGACCTCTATCTACTCTGACACATTAAGTCCAACCAAAGATAATGGTGTCCTGCGTAAATTAACAAACCCAGTGGTAAACTTGCTTCTAGTTCAGCGGGAGACAGTGTGCAAATTAGCATTGGCTCTTAATAAGATCAGTGTCCTGCAATCTACAGTTCTCTAGTGTTCATAATGCTGTTTCTTTTCAGGTGAAAATTTTTTCTCTAGAGGACACTTGCACAATATATTTTTCTGACAGAGAATCATCCTCACCCTAATCAGTTCCCTCCTTGAAAACTTTCCCTATTTCTTGTACTTTCATGCTGTGAGTGCTGCTGTGAGTTGTTGGGAATGATTATTCATTTGTAAGCTTCTTTAATAGCATTTCCTTTAAATGTTGTAGTACCCAACAGAGCAAACCAGGATTTGATTTTATAATTATAACAATTTAGCAAAAGTAATGGTCACTCTATTGGCAATCTTCTTCTAATTTGTTCATCATAGTTTATCATCTGAAAATTTCAAATAAACTATTATCTGTTACATAATTCAGAGACAAACTATTGTCAAGGACCTTATTCTGGGAACTACAGTGCATACAGCCCCTGCATGCTTAGTGTCAACTCTATCCATCCAAATCTGAAAGTAGATTGCTCAACAGCTGCCCTGAGGTGTCCTGCACCATTTGAGAACCAGTTCCTATACCCAGCTCTCCACACCATAGAGCGTAGTATGCACAAAGCTGCACTCAGAACTTTGATGCTTGCTGCTAAACAATGGTATATTGGATATTTAGCAACATCATCCCTGTGCCTCAAAACAACTTGTTGGTGTTTCCCTTTCTTGACTATAAAATAACAACTGATTATTTGAAAGCAATGTTTTTTTAAATACCTTCTTCACAGGGTTTTTATTTCCAGACTTTTTAAAAATACTTTCTAAAACTGGTAAATGGTATTATAGTGAGAAGGTTTGAGTTAATATTGGCTGGCTTATTTGATCAATTTTTTCTATCCCTTGTTAAAAAAGGTCATTCATGGACAATCTTTCCACTGTAGAAGACCAGACCACATGTGCCAAATAAAAAAGTAATCTACGTTGTCCAACAGTAGATGAATACTTTTTCTATGAACAAAATTTTTACAATATTAGATGAGGTCTAATACAGGCATTTCAGCTATAAATTATGTGCTGAAAAATGACAATGTTCCCTAATTTGTCTGTGTATAGAGAGGCATGATTATGGAGCTGGGGGCAGGGGGATGTTCTGGTACATACCTGATAGATAGAAGAGACTGTGGTATATTCTTCTAATGGGAGTTTTGTAAGAAAAAGTTTAATACACAGCTCTTGTCTGAACAAACCTCTCACTGTAAAATGTTTACCTTTAATGACACATACTATTATTTCATGATTATTTTAAAATACACTTAAAGAGTTTTACATGTTAACCAGCTACTAAGAATGCCTTAATAGACAACTAATTTTTGTTAGAGGTGTCTCGACAATTTGAATTTTATATGCATGCATTATGTTTTCTTAAAATGGGGAAATTATGCATCTGAAGGAATCTGTCTAGAATAATGGGGTTCTATAGAGGTTACTTTAATCACGTTCACCAGCAGTTATAGCTGTTTTACATCTTATTTGCAACAAAAGGGAACTCTAATTATCTTCCAAAAGAGCATAAAATGGTGTGCTTTGCTGCTGATGTAATGTTGATTCGTGAATGCTGCTGATCAGAACTGACAACTAAATACATGTCACACTTTTAAGAAATCAGTGGTGGTGACAGGATAACCCTCTTTTGTGACCTGGGGACCAGGAGATGAGGTATATATTTGCTTGCTAAGTAGAAACAATTCACAGTTTTTCACTTTGAAATAAAAATCAAAATGCTGTTATAGATGGTTATCGATGATTTTTAACAATGCACCAGTTCTGTTATGACTTAGAAGTTACCTTCTGTAAAACAGATCTACTGCTTGCAAATCCCAACAAAATATAAAGGTTTTTACATATTAGTCTCATTTTTTATAAATTACTGACTCTTTATTTTGTATTCCTATATACTGACAGGAATATAAGTCCTTACAATATCTCTAATAGGTATATATTTGCTGCACGTCATAAGGGTCAATAAAGAATTTCAGTATCTTTGCAGCATGGTTTCAAATGCTTGCAATTCAAGCTCACACATAACTGCAAATTAGAAACCTGCAGCCCCCCCAAAACCTGCAAAACTCACTAAATATGATTCAACTGTATATCAATACCCATGCCATCCATGCATATGGAACAATTTGCTTATATTCCATTTCAATATGGAGTTAATCCACAGAGATCTAAATACATTAGGAACAACTGATATTTGCTACATGGCACTGTTTAAGAGTCATACTGGAAAGTTAATGCTTTACATCCCAGGCCTGAGTGCTCTGCATTTAACCTAGATACTGAGATACCTGCCTGGTATGAAAGTTTAATTCACAGCCTTGTTTATTTAAACTAAGGACAGTAATTAAAATGCCTATATAGGCTGCATTCAGCCTTCTCTTATAACTGTCAACTTTCATCAGCACTGCTGAGGTTTAACACTTTAGTAGGTCTAACTCTGACTATATAAATTTAAAATAATCTGTATTTATTACTGTATACCTCTTCTATGGTACTTACTGAGTTATAAATATTTTTACAATATTTCTTTTTCTGCTTCTGGTAGCTTTGCATGCCTAATATCTGTATGTGTAACTCTGAAGTTAGTATTTAGTAAATCATTTGTACATGGCTAAATAAAGCTAAAGGTTTTCTTCAATTGAAAAAAAAAAAAAGAAAAACTTTGTCCACTTTAATCTACCGACACAGTCTACGGTTTAGAGATGATTAAAGTGAAAATGTATTTTATCAGAAGTCTTTCTTAGAGTAGTCTCTCCTTCTTTTCACTTTCTCTATCTCTTTGTGGAAATCACCTACTCATGTAAATAATTCCAAATCAGTGATATGAATACCATTACTTTCCAATGCTTTCATTTACAGGTTTCATTGTCCAAAAATTTATTTTATACCCTTTTTTTTATTACTATAGTATAAATAACAGATTTGATCCAAAAGCTCCTACAACTAGGAAAGCAAATTGTTTTAGAGCAGAAATGGGCATATGATTGATTAGAGATTGGTTTTGAGAGAGGAGGAATTATCCCAAAAGCTTTTCTGTCTAGGTTCCTAGATATTTTAAGTAACACTTTCTTTAGATGTGATCTGTTTATTCAGATGCATTTTCTTTACTTTGCATCTGAGCAATATTCTTACAAAGAGTCTTTCAATGGACAAGAAAGGTTCTCTCCTGCCAAATACCTGGGGAATGTCCTTTGAATTTTATGATCTATTTTTTTTTTCTACTGGGTACCAAGACATATTTTGTTGTAATTATTAGTACATTACTCATCATTACTCATATGGAGAGAAAATACAGCTTTACAAATTACTGAATGGTACCTTTCAGTTTAAAAAGCAAAAAGTCAGGTGCAAAAATCAAGTACAAAAAATTCAAAGTGGGTTGGTTGTCTATTCCTTCATTTCTGTGAAAAATTTTCATCACTGCTAGTTAGAAGCTCTGAAAATATAGGACAGAAGCAGCTATTTCTGAATACTTAAGAAGATACAAAAAAAATTAGTTTGTCTTATGTGTATACCACAAATCCACACTTGAATTTTTCGTCCCCACTTCTCTATTAAAAATAAAAAATATATTTGATATAAAGATGAGACTAAGTAGGATGTTTCCACATCTTTTACCATTTGAAGGTAAGAACTCTTCTTCATCAAGTTCAATATCCTAAATTAAATTTTGTACTTCTTTTATTTGAATTAAAGGCTTTGTACTGCTTTAACTTGCTGCATAAACATAAAATTGCTTGTCTTTAACAAAAAAAAAAAAGGGGGGGGGCTTGAGATATGAATAGTTTCAGGTGTTGGTTTCTTTTAGTACCATTTTACTCATGATTCAAACAGCGCATCTAAATGGGTGAGAGGGTCTGGTCAGCTTGTCTTGCCATTTCTAAGAGGCTCCTTCCTCTTACCACACTCCTCAGAGGGCTCCTTTGTACTCCTGGAGTAAGAGTTCCTGGACTGATAACAGTTCAACAAACACCATTTTTGAGTCAGAACATTTTTACACAGAAAACAATAAATATACAGGAATGTAAATATATATTAAAAAAACAGTGAGTTTTTGTATTTTTCTCAGAAATAAAGGTTTGCAATTCTGAAAATTCTCAATCTTGACATTCGTCCTCAGAAAATAGGAAAATGGCACTTTGATGTTGTTATGCTCTATTTCAAATAATATAAATAACAGTATTGAGTATTTTGACCTATGTTTCCTTTCCCAAATTCCCTTTTTCTGGATTGATTGTAAGGGAGAAACATGGAAAATCAGCAATGTGATTTTAAGCATTTGATGCTACATAGAAACATGGAATTGTCTGATAAGCTCCTCAACAAATAATTTCCTGTGATCAGCTTCCTCAGTCCTGCACAAGCAGTCTCCTCCTCTATCAGGCTGGCTCCACTTGAACCCCCACGTGCCCAGTGCTGAGACAGACAGACCCCCAGTTTGCATCTCAAGCTCTGCCCTCAGCTCACATTCCTCTCAATTTTTCTCTCAGTCTCATGTTCCCGGTCTCCTGTAAAATCTTACCAGCATTGCAGCCCTATTTTTCTCCTTATGGGCTCCTTTAATTTTCCTTTCTTTACTGCTAAAGGATCCTTTCTTAATTTCTTTTTCAGCAAGTAGACATAGCAAGAAGCAAACTCCCTGTCCTACTTCATGTGGAAGGTGGGGAATGATGTGGGCAGTAGTCCGCTGTCAGGTTGCTGAGAGGAGAAGAGAGAGCCCTCCCACAACAGGCTGCACCGGCTCCTTTCCTCAGCAAGGGAGTGTGCTCAGGAGCCAGGTAATGGGAAAGACTTTCCTTGTGACAGAGCCAAAGTTTTTTGGGGGCCTGGAGGTTCCCATGTCATCTTGCAATCTCTGCCAGAAGCCCATTATTCATCCCTAATTCATGGGAGCTGGCATTGTTACCACGTTACTCATTAGCGTTGCTGCTGCTGTGGGTGGGAGCTCCAAGCAGACGCGTTACTCTCCCGGCCCGGTGTTCACAAGCTGGCCCTCTGTGCAAGAAGTATTATTTTTAAATGTCAACCATTTATTAAGTAATGACTCAAGGGACTAACAAATCAAAGCTCAAGGCTTTGAATGAGACGCTCATCTGTCTAATCAACACGGAGTTAGCTCGTACTGGATCTCATTTAACTAACATTCACCCTTTAAGCTCAGCTGCTCTATTTCACTATCTCGTATCAAAATATTGTTTCTTAATGTGCTTAAACCCAGACCTTCCACAGGTAGTAGGGCCAAGTGTGAGAAGCAGCAACAAAGCCAAAGTGTCAAGAGAGCTCTTGGCACCTGAAGAGTAACACAAAGGAAAAAAGTACTGTTCATTGACAACTTGATTCTTTTCTCACTACTTAAAAATCCAGGCCCAAAATATATGACTATAGAGCCTGATCAAAGCCTGTTAATTTCCATAGTATTCTTGGCATTGACTTTGATAGGCTGTGAATCAAGCCCATCCCCAAGTAGAACATATGGGTCTCTTGCACAGCTTATTTCTATTCATACTTCACATTTTTTTTATTTATTTCATACATTATTCACAGTTTGTGATGGCAGAAAGACAGTTTATATCAGTGACACAAAGAAGACAAAGAAAGAAATACAGCATATGTGTTGTCATTATTATGAAAACTAAGGCATATTGGGCACAATGCATTTCATTTTCATTATATTACAGGATTCTAATAAGCACCATTGATAGTGAAGTCACTTGTCCTTAGCACAAGTAAAGAAGAAAGAAATGAAAACTTTTCAGGTTGTTTTTGAAAATCTTGTATACTGTCTAGGCATTTTAGGCACAAATTTAATTTCACTTCAACATCACAAGTTCCTTTGATGACAAAGTCACATATCTTTAGTCCCAAACACAAAAGTAAATAAGACATTTAGATAATTTTCTTTTACTTTGAAGGTAGGTTTATATTGGAAAATATGAGTGCCTATGTCAGACACATTGAATTTTCTGGTTCAGTCCAGCTCCGGGCTTAGTTAGGGCAATTATCACAACTGTGTCTACCTGAAGGTCTACAGAAATACATGGAATCTTTAGGTAAATACAGATTAGAATGGAAAGGCAGGATGAAGTGTCTCATGACCAGGGCTCTGGGCCCAGCCCTATGCAATGTGTGCAGTAATAACCATGCTCACATATTCATTAATCTAATTTATTACTCTGGGTCTCAGAAGACCTGAGGAATGTTGAGCTTTCATGCTAATTTTATATATTTTATTTTATCTGAATTTCCATTTAATTTAATGCATGTTTTTTACATAATATCTATCAAGTTGGCTTTTTTTTTTTTCCAATCCAAAGCTCCCAAATATTCCTTTCACACACTGCTTGCACTTCCTCTCCACTTAAATCTGCTTTTTTGTGCAGATTAAAAATTCACGTCTGGTTGCCAGGAGGAGAGAGTGATTATGAAATCCACTGTAACAATATTTTAAACAAATAAATAAAAACAGCTGGGAAAAGTCAACAAGATCTCCAAGTCGATAGTAAAATGCCTCTTGAAAATATGGACAGAATGCTTTCGTATTGAGATGTGGCAGTGGTATTGCTAACATCATGCAGAACTAGGAAAGAGAAATGGCAATAGCCTTTTGTGGTGATTTTTCTTTTGGAAGGAAGAAAATGAATGAGCATGATTTTTCTTGTGAGTCAGTGATGAGTATTTTCCACATATGCCACTTCTGAGTTTTCAGTAGGTCACAACAGATACAAGTGGGAAGAAGAGAGGATAGTTGGCTGGGACAGGATTACAAAATTAAAAAATACATCCCCAATATTATTTCATTATTTTAGTGAACAAAGAGGATTCTATTTTAAGACATACTTTCTCAGATTCTCACTCTGAACTGAAATTCACTCCCCACAAGAGCAATAAGGTCATATTAATATGCACTTTATTTTGCATAAAATTCTCATTTGTCCGCTCTGTCCCTGAGTTCTAATAATCCACACATGTGTGCTCTTTAATAGATTTTAAAAAATACTTATGAAAAGAAGACAAAGTGCTCCTATGAACATGGTTTCCACAGAGTTACACATAGGTAGGTATATGCTGCTGCCCTAGCCACTTAAGCATTTTAGATTTTTGGGCAATGTTTAGATTGTGGGTGTGTTATTTAGTGGTTAAAGTGCTTTCAAAGCTTAGAATTTGCTAGGTCATCATGTCAGTTTAAAAGAGACAGTCAGGAAACTCTCTTCTGAACCTGAGAAATGTTTTTCAAGATTTTTTTGCTTTTCTTTCGCTAGGACTATGGCTAATTTGAGTTCTATAGTTCAAAGCCATAAAAGGTCTTCTGGCCTCTTGGGGTAGCAAAGCTGTTTTTCTAGGTGTACATAGCTCTGTTGGCCACATTGCCAGTGCTCAAATACTGTGCACGGCCAAAGAGTTTACACTCTATCCCTCCACAGGTGGATACAGACAGCCTTGAAGAAAACAACATAGGTGGATAAGGGTCTTCCTTTTGAGCTGGTGGCGAGCTTCCCTCAAGGAATTCTCCCTTGCCTGTGTCTCCTTCCTTCCTCCCTCTTCCTTCAGTGTCACTCTCTCCCTCTTGCCTGGGCAAACAGGAGTTTGCCTGTGGGAAGGCTATTTGAAATGGAAGGGTGGTAGGCACAGACTGTTGCATGAAGCATGTGATCTTCCCATCTCTCCCATCTGCACTCATATTCCTGTACTTTCCCCCAAAACACCTTTGCTGATTCTTGGTCCTTGCTCATAAGTACCTGGGAATGTCTTTTTTAGTACAGCAATTTTTAATTTTCGACTTCCAAGGGTGAGAATGATGCAAACTATTTTAGCCTCATCCTTAAAAAAACCCCAAATTTCCCCCATCTGGAAATTTGACAGGAGTATGCATGAGACTGCTCGAATTAAGAAAAAGTGAAGTTTACAAAGTTCTTCTAAAAGAGAAAACAATGAGATGAAGTGCAATGGTCAGTGGGAAAGTGCCACAAGTTTCTAGAGTCAACGTCTTTCCAGCTGTGACCCAAAAATCTATCTAGTACTTTGACACTCTTACAATACAAAGTATTGGGTGAACAGACATTGCTTCAATAAATGTGAAATGTTTCCAATAAACCGGGAAAGAAATTTCAATATACCTAAAGTGGGGAGCAATTGTAGAGACTCTGTCTAGTTTTCAAATAAGAAAAGTGCAACTTTTCCTCATATTTGTCTTCTTGAAAAGAACAGCCAGCCTATGCTATATGCTCTTTCAACTATATTTCAAATATGACTTTTTATTAATGTCACTGTGATTACTTGCTTTCCTGACTTCTTGTAAGGAATAAGATTTGTTTAATCTCCTTTCTCTCCAAGCCTACTTGTCATCCTGAGCTCCAACTTTAAAAAAAAAAAGTCTTAATCTGGCTAGTTGTCTCATAGTATTTGGCTTCTTCTAGATTAGGGTGGGTTTTGTGTCTTTAATAAAAGGAGGATATTTTAAGAGTAACTCAGTGCTGACTACAAATATGAAAAAACTTTTAATATTGCTGACTTAAGGACTATTATTACAGATAAAATGTATTTTGATCTACTCAGCAATTTGAAAATAGTATATTTGCAGAACAGAAATATTTAACCCAACCGAAACCAGCAAAGAGAAGAAAATTCAGGAATTCAAAAACCTGGGAAGAAATTATTAAAGAACAAATCTTCAAAGTATATAGGCATATGTCTCATAATCTGAAACCAAAATCTGAGCAAAAATCTTTCACTTTGGAAATCTGTATGGATACATGTGAAAATAATTCTTTGTTCAACAAAGAATAGTTAATAGCATAAAGGAAGTTTTAAATATTGTCACATCCAGAAACGGATCTGATTTTAATTTTCTTTTAATGACAGTGCTCATGACTGAGACACCTGAAAAGCACAATTCTGGTTTACATGTTATAACAGGGAAAGGAATGAGCTCTGCAATTTGAATAGCAACCTCAAAAACAAAACCAAAGAATTTTACAGAACTGTACTATATTAGGAGGCTGAAGGAAAACATCCATTTAAAATCCATATAGTGAAACGGCTGAATTTATCTACAAGACAAACATAAGACTGAAATTTAAAAGTAATTCCTCTTTAAGACAGTGCCTGTGTGCCTCAGTCATAAACTGGGGCATTGGTATCAACATGAAACACTAAGCAAACATACAAGATTCTTCATATGCCAAAGACAAGACAACTGTTCCAGCAAGAGGGGTTTTCTTTGTTACCACCATTTCAGAAGTGTATAGGCAGACACAGGATTGCAAAAAAAAAAGTGTAATAATGCATTAACTCAAAGGATGTGGCCAGAAAATGTAAACTTTTTTGGTCAGGCAAGTCTTTCTTCAGGTCATATGCTCAAACTAACATAGATATTTCATGATTATGTCAAAGCCGGTTTTGCAAATATTTAGAATCAAAGTAAATGAGGTCAGAATTTTGTGGAAAAGACCAGTCAATTATCCTATAATTAAAGCCTGCATAATAATGTATTACACCATGGACTATAATTCACATTCACTGTGCAGCTGTACAACTGGTATTTCCTAACACCAGAATAATAGACTGCAATCTCAGTAATTGTGGCACTGAGTTGAAAATCTTGAAGATACAGAAGAGGTAAAAGGCATTCTCCCCAGAAATTGTGGGTTTGTTTTTACTTTGATAAGCACAATGACATTATGTCTCTCCTCTTCATTCAAAACTCTGGTGAGCAAGTCAATTGTGTGCCTTGCATTGTTAAAATTTTGTAATACTTTTGCAAGACTGACATAAGTGGCTAAGATTAATAAAGCCACACCTTTTAAACACATACTCTTGTTTCTCCTGGCCTGCAAGTGCTTACCTTGTTGCCCTGTACATTCTGCCCTAAGGAGGAAATATGTTCACACTCTGCATTAAATACCTTTATAGAGCAGAAATGCACATGCCCACAAAAGAAGAGTAAACTGGCCCTCTCTGAGTTAGAGGATCAGATTGTGAATGATTGATTTCTCAATCAAAACCAAGTATTTACATGCCTTCAGATGTATCTTGCATAGAGGTGAGACTTCCTGGTTCATTTGCTGCAGTCTCTTGGAACCAGTAAGCTACTGATACAGATGGCAATCTTGCTCATGCTTCAATCCATATATTTGATGAAAGCAGAAGTTACTACTTAAACTCATCTCTAAAAGCTTCAAAAGGTAGCAAATTATTTCAAACATCAGGCAAGAAATTGGGTGATTTATAAACATATATACATGTATTTTTAGAAAAGCCTAAACAAGAGTAAAATATCAGTACATAGTTTTAACCAGATCCTGCAACTTAACCAGCAAAGTGAAAAATATTCAGATGTGTCCTCAAAGATGTACCTGGTTAGTGAAATACCCATGTTAGCAGAAATTCAAGTATTCTGGGTGCTCCTTTGTAATTTCAGAGATGTTTTCTCAAGATTTTCTCCACTGAAAAATGCATTATTAAATACAGTAAGATTATCATATGATCCATAAATAGAGGTAATGACCTTAATTTACTTTGTAAGCTGTACATAAGAGGCACGTACCACCTTCCATGTTTCTTGGTATACAGTTTTGCAAGCTGGGAGGTGAATGAATCAATTATTGTTCATAACTGTGATTTTATGGGTTGCAAACAGTGTATCTGAGTCAATCAAACTCAGATTTTTATCCAAAGGAATAACTGTCTGTTTATGCCATTGGACATGAATTGCTGCTTCATTAATTATTAGCTAGCCACTATGTTCAAAAATGGTGGCAGAAGAATATTGTGCATACATATCTTCATGCAACTTGCACCAGAGCTGGAGTACTACCATTAAAATAACTCTTGTTGTCAGTCATTAGGGCTTTTTTCCAAGTTCCGTTCATGCTTATATACTCATCATGCCTCTTCTTGTTTTTGTAACTCAGTGATGCACAGTGAGTTCTAAATACCATTTGCTTGTTCAAGGCCTGGATTGTTGGCTCCTTCCCTTACAGTGCTCTGAGCAAAATCAACATTTTTCTCATTCATTCTACTCCTTTGCTTTTCAGGGGCAGAGCTACCACTGAAGATGATTTGCAGTTTTTGATATATCAATACAGCTCTGCAACAAAAGCTTGCATGAAACTTATGCAGATAGCTTGGGGAAAGCAACATTTCTGTGTATGTAAAGTCTATTGGTAATCACTGAGAAGTGTTTTGCACTGCAGGCACTAGGTCATACATTTGCTAAATTTGTTGTATTCAGTAAAATCAGAGCGTGCACATTTTTAAGTTGTAATAGAGGCATATAAATAAAGAACTACATGTAGCTGCGTTTAAATCTTCTGTCACTTTAAGACAAAATTTTAACAGAAAACACCTGGATGTGTAACCTTTCTATAATATCACAAACATAATGTTCATTTGGAACTGCATTGCTTATCACTTCCCTAGGCATCTTGGGGCTTTTTAGTGCAGATTTTCTTAAGCTGTATGAACCTGGGTTGCTTTCCCTTCTTGTAGCACCTCTACTATGTTATTAGAAGCAATGACACTGTAAACTCTGCTGGGTACTGGTTAAAATATCTTCAGGAAATCATCAGTTATGACATTATATTTCTATTCTATTTATTCTTTATTACTGGTTCTTGCAAATGTGATTTCACACAACTTTTTAAAGGGACATAAAATCCTTGTATACCTTTGCCTTTAAGTAGCTCTGAAGGCTTACCTTTATGCCCTTAGCCTCAAGCAATTCAGTGTCTGGGCAAGGGCTTGTTCACCTCTCTGTGCCAAAAAAACAAGTTCATAAATTCATGATCAGCCTGATTTACCAAACTAACAATAACAGCTTTCAACTTGAATCAATAAGAGACATGATTTACCACAACATTTTAAGACACCCCAAAAGGCAAATCTAGACAGTTTATCAACTACTGTCCTATGTTTTCTAGAAATCTCAGAAATCGCAGAATGATAATTTGAGTTTGGTGAGACTTCTGGAGGTCGTCCCATCCAACCCCTTCCTGTACCAGTATGGTCACCTAGAGCAGGTTTCCTGGGACTTTTGAGTCCAGACGTCTTTTGAGTGTTTCCAACTCCATGTTCAAGAGACTACACCACCCACTGTCTGTGAGAGTGCTCAGTCACCTTCACAGTAAAAAATTGTTTCTGTTAAAGAAAAATAGTATAGATTAACTGGTGGTGATTAGGAGAAGCAGAAGCTAGGAGTGGTAATTCAGTTTCCCTGTGATTGTTTTGCAATTTCCATGGTCAGACACTACGGACTTCTGTTTTCATTTTTATATCAATAGGTGTGCGTCAAGTCCTAGAACAATAAAAAAGTCAATAAAAATTAATAATGGAATAACAGAAAACCCATTGCCTGAGTCACTTGATGAATGGCTCAATGACAACACATGCATGAATACTCTCTGTTCCTGTGTTAATTGTGAGGCAACTTCACTGCCAGACCTTAGCCACAGTAACTCTACTGCTGGTTCCTAATGTAAGGGGATTATCTTAGGAATGACACTGAAAAAGTGATTACAGAGAGGACAAAAAAAGATAATAGTAACAATAGTTGAAGACACCATTCTCAAAATACTTGACCTCCAGGGTACTTCATCTCAAATGGAAAAACAAACTTGATGGGGAATGCTAAGGCTAGTTGAGGTTGTTAAGAGAAGTTTCCAGTGTTTTCTTTGTCAAAAGCAATATTTTTTTTATTCCCACTCTCAGAAAACATTTCCTATGTTTATCTAACACGTCACATCCATCACACATGTATTGTCATTCCTACAGAAACCCTCAGTTTGGCTTTCCAAAATAGCTAAAGGAAAAGTAAACAAGCAAACACATTCCTTTCTCCTAGTTGCATCTGCAGCGGCAATGGCCAACGATTTTGTGAGTGAAGTTTTGTCTTGTTTTCCAGTTTGAGCCAACAATTACTACTGATCACACCAAAAAAGGACAGCAGACTAAAGTGAATTTTACCTTTGTCCTTTTGTGGTCTACAGCGATTGACAGCTAAATTTGGGTTTGCCATAAGTGAAAAGAGCAAACCCTTGGCAAGTGTCCTGAGATGACTCCACTATCTCCACTGTTTCATAAATTTGTCAGTTTACATTCAGGAATTTTTTGTGAAGCTTCGATGAAGATCAGCAGTAGAAGGTACATGTCAACTTTTTCAGGTGTGGTGGTGTCGTCTCATGGTAAGTAGCTTTCAAGTTTATTACATTTGGGGTAATAATATCATTACTATGGTAATGACATAATATGTGCCACTTTTGAGAATGAGAAATTACACATAATTTCTATTTGCTTCAGTCTTGTTTCTATAGCAACAAGACTAGTAATTCTCATTAATGACTAGGTTGTTAGCATTGTTATTTTTGGTAATTCCAGGTTATTAATGTCCTTAGTTTTTCTGCATCTTATTGATGACTAAATCTGAGTGGCTGTTAAATGAAAAAAAATAGGTCCTGTTGACTAAAAAACTATCTTTCACAAAAAATCAAAGAGTGTTTTTTTAATCTAGTTTTAAAATTAGCGCAGAATTAAATTGAGAGAATAGAAGTAATAAATCATTTAGGCTAGAGGCAAAATTCAAACTGACTGGTAAACACAAGTATTAACACAAACCACACAACTGTGATGGAAGTGCTGACATTATCGTTTAACATTTCAGTTTGCCAAGTTCATCTTTCCACTAGAAAAGACATTTCCCCCCTGGAGTAATATTGCTATAAGAGCAGCAGGGCAGTTTCAGGCACAATGGTTGTCATGAGTTCATTTGCCACCAGGATTCAAGGTTAAAGGTTGTGCCTAAATGCCACAAGGTCATTATTGTACCTAAATATTCTGTTATATTTCATTCTCCTTAAGGGCAAACTGCAGGCTAAATACCTATGTGCTAAAGAATTACAAATATAGTCTTCTAATTATAGAAGATATCAAGATTACGCTTACATTCTTTCTCTACTAAAATGTTGTACAGATGCCATGAAATAATTTCCCAAAAATTTAATCCACCTTAATAGAACTATACAGTATGCTTGGCTTCTTCTCCCTATAAATGCTTATGCGTGTCCATACTTTTACCTACTGGCTGTTCGTTTGTGTAGTCACATGTTGGTGCCTGCAGGACTGGGTGTAGTTTATCCTACTTGTTTTAAGCCACTTTTCTAAAGAAGCCCTTGAAAATGCTTCGATAGTAAAGTTTATAATTTCTTTTATGATGTGCTTTTAAAGTATATAGCAACATTTTGCAATCACTTAGTAAACATTAATAAAGCATTTATAATATCTTTAAGTTTAGAATGCTGTCATTGCCTTCTGAGCTAATATTAACATGTAGAAGTTAGTGATGGACTACATTTCGTGATTAATTTATGATGGCTTTTGGATTTAAAAATATGTTACAGCAGGACTTTGGGAGAAAACAGAAGACTTGAAAGAAAATGAAAGAAGCTGTGACCAGGATACTCAAAATATTAGTCTTTGCCTCTCTGGAGGTAGGAATTGATTACTTCTCCTGCAATCAGGCAGGCAAAGATGACTGTGCGGGCCATGAATTTTCTTTCAAGGTGTATAGTATGGGCTGTATAGTATATCCCACTTCTGCTCATACTCTTCAGTAGCACAGATGCAACTTATACTTTTGTGAAAACTTTTGATAAAATCTGCAATTTCTGACACATATATTTACATACACAAAGGAAAAAATCTTCTCTCAGTGAAGAAATCCACTTAATTTCTTCCCTGCATTACAAATCAATTCAGAGCCTGTTTTTACTGCAGGCTACTGGACTGAATTTATGAAGCTGCAAACAATAATTTATTTAAATTAATCATTTCCTATACTAAATATTATTCATGTTAAACATATTTTCTTCTTGCATAAAAATATATGGTTTAATATTTAAAATTATTATTTACAATAATGCTTTAAACTCATGGCAATGGATTCTTAGGTCTTCTGTCCTTCTGTTGGGCAATGGGGACAAAGTAGTCAACTCACCCTACTAGTCAACTCACCCTAGAAAGATGAATTGTTGGAGACAGGAGATTTTGACAGAATGCACAATGCTAGTTGCCAACTGACACCGTGGGTCAACAGCCATTTAGCATAAATTAAAGCAGTGCGTAGGCTGCTGCAGTCTATGCCAAGACCAATGAATAACTCTTGCTTGGATGAGGATGCCTGGCTCATTCACAGCTCTTTTCAACCTCCTGTGCTTATGGCTTCCTATCACATCTAAGAATGCAGTAAGTGTTCAGGTTCTTTACCGTAAAAAGATGATTGCCTTCAAGGAATCATTTAAGGGATGGATCTGTGACAATGAAATCAAGCCAATCGTCAGCATTTGCTTTATCAGTTATAATTTTTCACATACAAAAAAAAATGAGAAAGGCTAACGAAATCCCCCATATTTGTTTAGAAATATCTAGTATTTTAGCAGAAAATTCCTGCAGATACATTTTTGTCTACAAAGCATATGATATTTCAAATCACAAACTTGGCAAATTTCTAGCACCTGACACTGAAGAACATAATGGGAATATTCAACACGGGCAGCTTCTCTTCAATGTAGCCTAAGAAATGAACATTAGTTGTGTTTAGGCATTTTCTGACAAGATGGATTTTAGTCAGGTTTTGTCAGAACTGAGGTTTTGGTAGAAGTCTTCGCAGCAAGATGAAAATTCTCATCAAAATTATAGGTGGAATCATATGTTAAAAAGACCACTGATTACAGGGAATTACATGTATTACAAGAAAAATTGCCCTTGTTTATTTTCATCTTCAAATGTCCTCTACTTTGATATTTTCAGAAGAAAGAGAACCTGGGGAGAGAGGTAGCTCAAAGTGACTTTTTGATTTTTCTAATGTGGTGTGTTGACCCTGGCTGGATGCCAGGCACCACCAAAGACATTCTATCACCCCCCTCCACAACTGGACAGGGGAGAGAAAATACAGCAAAAGGTTCATGAGTTGAGATAAAGACTGGAAGAGATCAGTTACCAATTAGCATCACATGCAAAACAGACTCAGACTGGGGAAATTAGTTGAATTTATTGCTAATCAAAATCAGACCCTGATAATGAGAAATGAAACAAATCTTAAAAGTATCTTCCCCCCAGCTGTCCCTCCTTCCCAGCTCTACCTCCTTCCCCAGTGATGTAGGGAGAGAGGGAAGGGAGGTCATGGTCAGTTCTTCACCCGTTACTTCTGCCACTGCCCAAGGAGAGGAGTCCTTTCCCTGCTCCAGTGTGGGGTCCCCCCACAGGAGACAGTCCTCCATGAACTTCTCCAATATTGCTCCCATGGGAAACAGTTCGTCACAAATTGTTCAGTATGGGTCATTTTTCCACAGGGTACGGTCTTCAGGCAGAGCCTGCTCCAGACTGGGTCTGTCACAGGGTGACAAGTCCTACCAGGGAACTTGCTCCTGCGTGGATTCCTCTTTCCATGGGTCTGCAGGTTCCTGCCAGGAGCCTGCTCCAGCACTCCAGGCATCCCAGGGGGTCACAGCCTCCTCTCAGGCATCCCCCTGCTCCAATGCGGTCTCCTCCAGGGGCTGCAGGTGGATCTGTCATGCTCATGGAAAGAGTTCTTATGGCACACAATCCACTTGACCGCCTGTACATTCAGCTGTACCTTCTCTACAGTACAGCCAGTTGCTCCATCCTGAAAACATTTAATGGTGATGCATGAATAGACATTCTTGTTTCTGTCCTGACAGATTTTGAAATTCAGCCCCTTCTGATGGGAACAATATAAGCAACAGACTGTGCTATTCTGTGCCAAAGCTGATTAATCTTAAACTAGTAGTTCTTCTGCAGGGGAAGACCCTTTTCCTTTAAAAGTAATATTTTGTCCAAAGATTGAACCAATTTAGAAATTCGTGAAAGACTTCATTTAATAAAAAAAAAATAAATTACTTTTCCCACCATCTTTAGCTCTGCTTTTTTAAATCTTATTTTGATGAGAATATAAAATCTAAAACCTTCTGAATTCACAAGAGCAATTCAAATATTAGATATAACAAATATATTTTATGTTATTCTCTTTCTACAGGTTTTCCTTTAATTACAGCCACTATTATATGTAGTGGCAAAACCTCAAAAACTTCAGTACTTGCCCTAACAGCAAAACCCATATGCAAAAAGTATATTATTCTAATAAATAATGTATACCATGTATCATTTTCTGGAGATTTCAGTAATGTCCTCTTTTTTGAGCTTTCAATTAATTTTCCAGTTTAAAATAAAAGGTGAAAAACCTTACTGTCAAAATATTTTCCATAGTAATCTGTTCCCCCTTACTTTACCAAACACTGTTTTAACACTTTAACCATCTTTCCAGATTCCCTTCAGATATCTTAGTATTTTAAATATATATATATATATATATATATATATACACATATACATGTATATATATATATATATTCATTGGCAATTCAGCTAACAGAAATAGACACATGCTACACAAGTTACATTTTGCCCATCCAATTTTTTTCCACGGGTTTTGGATTGTGTTCTGTTCAAATAATTTAAGAAGCAGTATTACAGCTTTACAGTGTCTGCTAACTTTAACCTCTTTGATAATGATTTTAAAACATGCTTAATTTTGATTCTAGCCTATGATGCTGGGTTAAATATTTTAGTGAGGACACCCAGCTACATTTTTAGAGTACTTGTCAATATTTTTAGTTTGGTTGCTGCACCTGATTTCTCTGTACCCTTGTGGGTAAAGATATATTTAAGACCTTTTTTTTGTTGTTGTTAAAAACGGTGTTAGTGGGGGAGGTATTATGTTCCTTCAAGATGAACACAGCACTTGCTAATTTTTGGCACATAACATTCATCTCCTAGCATTATGTCTCTTGTCAAGCCTTGAGATCTTCCATGGCCCAAACTGACATTATATGTCAAACATTTACAAAGCTTCGTTTTCCAATTGCTCTTAGAATGAATGATCTAGCATCATTCCTGTGGTAACATCAGATATCTTGAAATATCCTACCCACATAGGTTTACCAAAATGTAGCAACTACAGGAAATCTATCATTGCATGTATTTTTTATTTAATGGACTTTCAGTAAATTTTCAGATAAGTTTTGAAAGTTTCTACTAATATTAGTCTCATAAAGTCATAGCACTATTATTGCTAAAAAGTGATGTCATCTTTTTTTTTCTTGGTGAAGTAGTTATTAGATTTCCATTTCTAGAAGAAACAAAATGCTTAACATTAGCATTAATGGTTTCATGTGTTGTCACATTATATTAGCTACTGACATTGCATCCTGATGACCTCCTACCTGTCCTTGTCTATATTTTTTTAAATGTTATTCTATGTTGCACCTGATATCCTTAACATCTATCTTTCATACTGCACTGTGAAGTTTGGCCCAGGCTTCAGGGAAAGTACCATAACAAGAGAAATAGAGGATGAATTTCAAAAAGCTATTTCTGAATTTATGATCTTGATATGATGTGATATTATATGATTATGTGGGTTTTTTTCAGTAAATTGTTTTAAGCAAATTCCACCTTTTTTAAATTATGGTTCCTATTTTTAAGTATTTTAATATGTATCCGTGTGCATGTGCAGAAATAGTAAACTATGCAGTGTGAGACAAGGTATTCTTTTAATCACATTTATTCTTTCTCTAATAGGTGGTCAATATTGTAGTTGCTTCATAGGAGACAATTTAGTTTAAATATAAATAACACCCTATGCAATTTCACAACAAAATATGTTCTCAAGAAACAGGCAATCTAATTAGGTTTTGCAGAAAGCAACCTCAAGTAGCTGAGTATTGAATACTTTGGGCTTTTTTATAACACTTTCTTCATAAAATGTAAAGAATTTCAAACAATGGATGTCTCAAATATTTTATTTAATTTCCAGGTGACTTATGTGAGTCTTCCTTCATCACCCAATAGTCTTTGTCATTAAGCAGACAGCTGATTTGGTTCATTTATTCTGAAATATCATATTGTGCTCAGTAAACAGATTCTGTTTGCTTCTTTTTTTTTTTTTTTTTTTTTTGTCTACAGATCATCTTTTAAATCACAGAGTGGTAGAAGATTATCGCTGGAAGGGACTTCAAAAAGTCATCTAGTTCACCCACTGCCTAAAACAAGATCCAAAATATACCTCTATTATTCCTAACAATTGTTTGTTGAATCCATTCATAAAAACTATGAGAAATGGATATTCTTAAAACCTTCTCAGGCACTCTTGTCCAGACCTTCATTATCCCTGCTATGAGAAGGTTTTTCCCACAGTCTATTCTGAATAAATTTCTGATTAATTTAATCCCTTTAGTTATCATTTCTACAAAGGACGTTGTGAACAGGTAATTTTTCTTCTCCGGCAGCCACCTTCTAAGTACATGTGGCTGTTTTCCATCCTGTGTGAAGAAAGCCCATTTTTTCAACCGTGGTCAGGTTCCCATGACTTACATGCATTACTGTTTTGGTTCTCTAGATTTTCTCCAGCCGAGAAGATGCCATGCTTAGCATTCTGAGGCCATGGTAGTGCTGAGCACATGCATTTTTTAAACAAGCAAAGAGCTCTTATCTGTTGGCCTTAAATGCAGGTGAGCTCCTGGAGGAGAGATTGACAAAGTAAAACAAAAGTCCAAAATGTGGAGATCTAAGGCGATACTCTGAGATCTCAGTTATGCAATTTAGGATTAGGACCTAGGAAGTGGACCTGGCATGTCCAGCTCCCTGTGGCTAAATCACAACTCACTTGCCACTTGCCTGTGCCACCATGCAGTGCACTAGATTGGGCAAGCCGCTGTAGAACCAGAGTGGTGGCGCTGACTTTGTGCTGCACTGCTCAGGTTTCTTCCATCTCTATTCCTCATATAGTGATCTCCTGTGTAGCCTGACTGTATCAGCTGTGTGTCCTAGGGTTTGGTTCCCAAAGAGTACAGTTCCAAGGCTACTCCCATGGGTACAAGCATAAGTGCCAGACTAGCTTCTTCAGAAATTAGCTTTCCAAAATTATGCAAAGAAGTGAACATGGGTGTGTTTGCATGGAAAGTATCAGCATAATGCGCAGTTTTCCATCTACTCAGGTGAAAATGCAGAGGTAGTGTTATTTGCCACTCGGTCAAACAGCTATAAAAATTTCCAGATTTTAATACTGAGTGAGTTAAAAATTTATATTAAGCCTTCTTACCAATAGAAGATATACTGAGAAAAGTCCTGACCCTACTGACGTCCACACAAATTTAAGGTACCAGAGTTTCACATTGTTGGCCATTAGGCACTTGAGATGTGTCTGTGCCTACCTACGTTAGAACATAAAGCTGATTTCATATTCAAGACTGCATGGATAGCTAATATATACCTTTCAACAGAGAGCTCAATGAATTTCTGACTGCATGAGTTAAGTCATTTTTTCAGAGGACTCTATCTGTGCTCATAAGTGCATCTATTTATCACATTTTCTTACCATTAATTTCTTCTTAGTGGAACATGACCTCTTCTTAAGTTGCATTACTGTCATTTATCTGTCCTTAGTCCCTCCTCTCCTAAACTCTCACAGCGCTGAGAGGACGCTGAGTGTGTGCTGTTTGCACAACAGAAGCTGAGGCATTCATTGTGGTGCGCTCTGCATGTTGGGGTTTCTTTGTTACTCAATGTGATAAAACGAGCCGAGTGTGTTAAGGAGCCAATTCTCATACAAGACAACCTGTTATAGAGACTGTCCATCTTTAGTGTATGATCTTACATCTAATCAACTGTTTAGGCTTTCCCTAATGCTTTGCCTTTTGCCCACAGGTAATCTTGTGCAACTAACAATGAGACTGTGTTGCATGATATGAAAACATTATTAATATCTCAGGGACAGACTTCATTACATATCACCATGACTCTTAGAACAAATTATGCATATTTTATGTAGTCCAGGTTACCATGGTAAATATTTTCTTATTTAACTGAGAAAAAAATTAAATGGAGAAACAAATACATGCGAAATTTGTTTATAAGGAAAGCAGTACTACATTAAGCAACACTCTTTTAACCTATGAGTGTAGCAGTGGTTTTTCAGTAAATAAGCCCCAATACTTCATTACATTAAGCCAAAACAAAAAAAAAAAATGAACTTGTAAATTGCTCAAATGCAATATAGTTGAAATGGCCAAAAGATAGCTGCACAGTCAAAAGCATATAATACATTGTAGAAGTACTAGCATGGTTCAGCTAACACAGAGGCCAAAATTTCAGTGCTCACTCTTTAATATGAAAGTTGCTTAGTTCCATATTATGGAACCATGAGGTTCCATACTTTTCCTCTCCATAGTCACACTTACCACTTATAAAATTGACATTTGCAGTCAGGCTGCAAACTCAATTTAAGATCTGAATGTCTTCCTTTTAGTCCTTGCAGACATATTGTTACTGGAAAGGATTAATCTCTAAGTCAGCCTCCACCTCACTATGCCATCTCAAGGTGGTGCCACGAACTTGACACAAGTACAGTCTTAGAGAGAGCTGGATATTAATCTCACAGTTCAGCCTGAACAAATTACAGCTCCAGGAAAAGAAAAATCTGAAAGCAACACTAAAACTTTTCTTTAAAGAAATGTTACATTACTTCAGCATAGTTTGACGTGGACTTTCTTTCTCAATCCAAATTTGAAAACATTGACTGGTATACTGGAAGGTGCAATCTTGTTTCTCTTCCTCTTCTGTGCAGAATAAGAAAGAAATGTTAGCTACCTCATTCATCTCTGTTTAAGCAAGGAACTTAGCTACATCCAAAAAGAAACCATTCCATGTATTATGGAATGCAAATTCCTCACAGTTCCACTGAAGACAATGGCTTTGTAGACATTATCTGGGTTGAGGGTATCCTGCAATCCAAATGTGTTAATTTCTGCACAAATTCCTGCTAACACAATCTCTCTTTATCAGAAGAGTAACAGGGGGCAACTTCCAAGTTAAAGTATGTTTTCAGGATAGTATAGTATGCTTCAGGGATAGCATCAATTGCCTTCACTTTGGTAAAGCGTAATTTGCTTTCTGTCAGGACTAAAATCTATTTGCTGGATTTGAGTAAAATGCAGAAGAAAGGTTCCAATCGTAGTTTCCTACAGTCCATCACTCAAAAATCACTGGAAATTGTTCATGTTTATTGCATTGCATGAGAGTTGAATTTATGTACTTTAATTATAAACCATCTTAAGGCTTCTTGTATAATTTCATATGACAAATAATATTTTTATCTTGTTAAATTTGTGGAGAGCTGTTTGATAGTGCTGACAGAAATCATTCTTCATTCTCCATGAACACAGCTGCACTTCAGCAATGGATATCTCTTTACCTATAGAGTTTGCAAAAACAGTGCATAATTTTGTGTTTGTGCCCTCTTGCTTGCAAAATGTAAATTCATTATCCTTGTAACCATTCCAGGCTATGTTAATGAGGTGCTAATGTCTCTATTTCGTAAGACTGTTCCAAAGAGTGTATTTTCATGTATTTGATGGAAGCAAGAGAAATCCATTGCTGTATTTATTATAACATTGCATGATCTAAATATATTCTTTATTTTATCATCTTCAAACAAGACAGTTTTGTGCTTAACTGGTTTACTTTTAGAGCATTCTCTGAGTTTTAAAAAGGGAAGGGTTATCAACCAATCCAGAGAATATCATGAATTGTTGCAGTCTCCTAAGCCTTTCACAGTAAACTTAAAGTCTAAACAATAAAAACAGATAAATAGAGGAAATGTCAAACTGAATTCTGGGTAATGATCAGATCAGCATGCTTTTATACAATTTCCATCACTTTGAATTTTAAATCACCTTCTAAAGGGCACTAAAGCATTCTTGCAAATTAGTCTGCACTCCAATTAATGCACCAACATGACAATAAGACCAGTTTCAGCTTGGCTAAGCAGACCAGTCAACCAGGAGGATGTGACTTGAGGACTTGGAGAGCTTGTGCCTCCACCTTTTTTCCCTCTCTCTTCACAGCAGCTTAGGTCCAATTAGGCCAGTTAATCTGCCTAAAACCATTGGAAAAGAAGGATTTCTCTAATAAAGATGAAGCATAGTCTGAGTACACACAAATTAAGTCTACTCTTTTCAAAAGACAGAAAATTCCAAGATTTCCCTTAGCCATATATCTTAAAGAGGTATTTCTTTTGGTCAAGACTAAATGATTTTTCTCCATGGGGATTTTAACTTCAAGAGATCTTTCTGTGACATTTGTTAACATGTAAAGGATTTCTCTTTTGTCTATTTATTTTTCATACTGTGCTCATTTTTGACACCCATTAAATTTTATATGACTAGACTGCAAGCGGTAGAGATGAGAAATGCCAGGTCACATTACAAAAAAATGTTCATAAATAGAAATGACTTTGTGTTTTTCAGTCAAGAAGTAAATAATATTTGCATGAATATATAGATATTTGAGTAGCCTAATCTGTGATTTTGGAAAGGAAAATTGAAGGAGGCTGAAAAGCAACTTATAAATACATGCTTTTGTATAAAACACATCTTAAAAAGTTGGAACAAAATTCTTGCAAAATAAATAAACCATTTTACATAGTATTTAGCTCACTCATTAACAAAAAAAAAGTAAGAAAACCTCTGTTCTGTTTATTGTTTGCACTGGTGCATGGGAACTCCATTGTGTACTCATGGCACACTTTGAACTTTCTCATTACTTTTGCATTTCACTTATATAATTTGACTTAATTTTCTATATGTAAGATTCTAAGATGTATTTTAACAAAATTAGATGAGAAACATTCAGTCAGATGCACAATAATTACATATTGCTTTTGGAATTAGTTTCATTTCTCCTCATTTCTTCATTCTTCTTATTAGTTTCATTTCTCCTTGACTGCAGCAGCTGCTTTTTTATATATTGAAGTAGGATTTGGGACAGGAGGGAGAAGTATTAGTCCCCTTAGCTCAACAACAGCATCTTATGCATTAGTAACATTTTGAACTGTTCAGGTACAAAAAAAAAAAAAAATAGAAAATACATGAAATATTTTTTTAAATTAAAATGGTGATACAGAAGTGTAATGATACTGAATAGCACTTTATGCTATCTACAGCTAGAGCAGAAGTTTTCATATTTACCTTGACAACAAAATGTTAAGCTGCTTTATCACAAGCTTTTTTTGTTAAGAAATTCATAATCACTTTCCCTTGAATCCTTGGCTCTGACATAAAATTTGTTGAGGAACATGCAAAATATTCTTTTTCAGCATCTGTGCTCTAAGTAAAACATTTTGTTCAAAACAAAACTGAAGATTTCCCATTATCTCTTTTGACCAACACAAAAGCCACTAAAGTAGTCAGGTTTTGTAATGGGCTGTTTATTTAGTCACCATCTATATCAAGCAAATTTTGTTGATATTCCATCCCACCTCTTTGTTCTGATTGTAAGAGGCAGTTCTGAGCATATTAGCATGCTCACAAATAAACCAGTTGACTGATCAGCTGGTCAACCTCTGATCACCACAGTCCAACCCCGATCCATACTCCTCAGAGACACATTGAGAAGCCAGTTTCTCTGATTGCTGAAGCTGGTTGTATATTCATTCAGCTGTGCCGATCCAGATTGTTCTTTCATTTGAATCTAAGCTTTATCTACATGTTTTAACCGAAATGAGAAATCAATGGCGTTGGCGAGCTATTTTTAATCAACGAGGCTGCACTTCAGCAACAACTTCCTTCCTTCCTTCCTTTGTGATAGCCCCAGCACAGCAGATAAGAGGCTAATGTACAATCCTGCTGCATTATAACTGCAAAGTTTGTATTCTAAGAAAAATACCAAGATAGACCAAACCCTATAAAATTCCACATACTCCTATATACCAAAGACACTGATTTTTAAGATGTGGGATTCCCCATGCTAGTGTGTCAGCTATGCAAGTTCTGTGTCTTGATTCATGGATTCAGTTGAGTATGCTCCCACTTTTTTCATTCCACTTTTTTTTCACACCTTATTCAACTAAAAGCTTTGTTTGAAATAATGGCTGGGCAGCCACAAAGACACATGAAGGTTGTAGATGAGAGAACACTGAGAAAGGACCTAGATTTAGAAAGCAGATTTTAGTTGTAGTAGTGGAAACAGAGGAGTAAGATAATATACTGGGTAAAGGAAAGTATCAACACAAAGGAACAAAAGAAGAAAAATAAGAATAAAAATGCACTACCCAAAAAGATGAATGAAAAGCTAGGGAAAAAAAAGTATGTCATATCAGAGATACCAAAAGGGTAAATAAAATGAAAAGGAAGTATTTATGTGACCAATCAGTAGTTTTAATTTGATTTTGCCCCTTCCTTTAAATGATATTTAAATAAATGTCATTTATCTAGGAATTCAAATATATTTCAATTTTGCACACCTCTTGCAATCTGCAGAAGAGAAATCAATGGCATTTTCCATGAGAGAAGAAAGGATGATAAGTATGGGCAGAAGTGGGAAAGGATGATAAGTATGGGCAGGAGTGTGATAATACAAAATAAAATCTCAATTCAAATAAATATATTTCTGTGCCCATTTGAAATTTAGTAGTCTTTTATGCTTTGCAGAAAGTATTTCTACATTCTTAGTAATAATCAATGGGTTATTAATCACTAGATCCAAAGTGGTTTTTCAACTCTTTCCTTCTTCCTCAAGCTGCTTTATAGGATCCCATGTGAAATGTCATGCTATTCAGTAGGACACGAACATTACAAAATCAGCCTAAGGGCTGATCTCCAAATTATCTATTGTTTGTTTTGCATTCTTTATTAACCAAACTTCCTTTTCCAGATATTATTTAAATAGGAAAAAAGAAAAAAAAATGTAAAAGGGATGATACAGCCTGCACTATATTCTTCATTGATCTTTAATTTCCTATTCAGAGTCAGAGAT
Organism: Motacilla alba alba; assembly: GCF_015832195.1. Taxonomy (NCBI): domain Eukaryota; kingdom Metazoa; phylum Chordata; class Aves; order Passeriformes; family Motacillidae; genus Motacilla; species Motacilla alba. The sequence continues at coordinate 31,774,868 of NC_052020.1, forward strand.
ATAAAACTATTCACTAAATCCATGTATTTGTCCATCAAAACCAGTAAGGAAATAATTAAAATAAGCAAAGGCCAAGCTGCCAAAACACTTCATGAATGACTGGGGGAATGAGATATACATATGAAGTTCCAGAATCTGAGCAAAGCACCTACTGCACAATATGTGATGGTGTAACAGAAAATTTGCTTTAAAAATAAATGGAAGGACATGAAAGAAATACTTAGCAACTGCCACACATACACCTAATTACAAACAGAAACTACTGTATGAAATGCAATTAAACTTTTGATAGATCAAAGCATTCTTCTGCAATGAAAAGGAAAATATTCTACCGTACATTTAAATAGCATAACTGAATTCTACTAGGGAATAGCATGAATACTAAAAGACAAAATTGAAATAATACAAGAGGCGTTATAAGATTTGCTTTGTGCTTCAAATACTACAAGAATGATGCATAAATGAAATTATCTAGTTCAACTAATAAAGAAAATTTACTGCATGGCAAAAAATTTTGTCATTATCTTCTCTAAACTTTAATTAATAATTGGCATATATATTTTGCATATGTGATCACTAAGTTCTGTGTACATTTACAAATAAAATGACTGGCATCAAGTACCAGTTCTCATTCAGGAAAAGGCTGCTATGTTTTCCTGAACACTCCTTCTGCTGGGAGAAGCTCATTTTGGGGAGCTCTGTGGTCTGGGCACAAGTATTTGACTTGGGAGATGGCTTCTTCCCATTCAAGTTGAGCTACTGGTTTGCTAAGCACCACGGACAAATTATCTGGTCTCTCTGTTTTCAGTTGGTCATGACAGCCCACTGGGAACAGCAAGAAAAATACCAGCCCAGAGCTCCAGTTAAAAATTAAAGGTAATGCTTTAGCAGAGTTGCTGAATACATCTTTATTATTTTATCTAGAAGAAAATAATTTGACGACAGAGAGGATTTTGATAAAATGGAATGTAATATGGAAATGTGTGAATTAAAGGAATGTTGGATGCAAAGAAAGTAGGATGATACAAGTTATTTGATTACAGAAGTCCTTTGAGCATTCATTATGTTGAATAAAACTGATAAGAAAAAAAGTGCTAACTCACTTCAATCTGAGAAAACCACATCAGAATGACTGTATTACAGCTAAAGGAAAGGTATAAAAGAATGAGCTCTACAAAAATTAAAGTCTCTTGCTAGAAGCAAGAGACTGATAACATAATATCCATTTAAGGTAGAAGAGAATGTTGGTATGTCTGCATGTAAATAGAAGAGGTTTTTACTGTTGCTGTTCTCTATCATATGTGTATTTGTCAAATTACATGCTGCTGTAGATTTATAAAGTGAAGAAATTCTGTGTAAGTTGTCACAAGAGGGGAAGTAACGTTTGAGGAAAAATCTTACTCTAAATAGTGTTTTTCATTTTCAACTCAAATACACTTAATTGCAGGTAGCCACTTGTACCGAAACACTAATTTGGTTATGAGATTAGGAAATTAGAGTAACTGCTATATCAAAATGGAGTAAGGTAAAATAATAAATAATTTTGTTTTAAAGGGAAAAATACTTTGCAAGTAATTATTCTTAGCTTGTAAATGGTGTCTCTATAACCAACCAAGCATATAACAAGAAGATGAAGACGAGGCTTATTTTCACTTCATTTCACTTCTTTGTAATTGACAAGCTCTCACTGAGTGTCAACTTTAAAAGATGACAAATCCTAAATCTTATAGGACTCAATTCAATAGTTCACCTCTCTAAACTGTTTGCAAATTAATCTGCATTTTCAAATGAATCAGGCATGAAATATAAGGTGACATCTATATTATAAAAATATTAATTTCCTTGTCTTTTTTCAGCATTCAAAGTAGCTTTAAAATATTCCATTTGTTAATAAAATGCATAGGAATATACAAATGCACAGTGTTTCCTATTTCACAAGTTTACCTTTCTGCTTTCCTGTTCTATTCCAGTATGCACTAGTTTCCTTATTCAAAAATATACCTATTTTGTATTTGATACAGTGTGATAATTAGACTTCAACTACTTCAAATGACATAACCCAAAACACATGAAAGATGTGATAATGAAAAGACTAAAAAACTTAAAACCAAGAAATTAATAAATTTGGGGTTATATTTTCCTGTTGTCCCAAAATGTTAGCCTATTTCCCACAATGATCCTTCCCTGATTCAAATTTGGTAATTAGTCAACTCCAAACAGTTGGGTTTTGAGAAATCCGAAACACCTTCTATTTTCTATTGTGTTCTGTTTTCTTTTTCTCACACATTTGGCCACTGAAGCCATCATCACAGTGCAACCTTCTCTCTTAACTAACAGAAAGCTACGAAAGCAGATTTCTTCCTAAACTTGGACTTGTTTTTAATTCAATAAATTAAGCAAATTGAAGGAAACAAGACTCTTCAGTCAATATGGGGAGCAGTTGCAGAGCTTCTTAGAACTAGAAGTGGCACAAAATATTTATATCAGTAAATAGATAAAAATTTAGCTCAACCCTCTCTTAGACAGTTGATATACCATCATACTTCATACTTGTACATTCTTGATCTGCTGCATTTCTCCTTGAAACGGAAACTGTACCTGTTGTACCTGTTCTTCAATTACAAAGGTTGTTCCTGTTCCTTGCCTAAGGACCAGTTTTTCCTGTCTCTGATTACTACATTTAATTATAACAGATGAACATTTTGAGCTAGAACATAAGCTTTTAAATGTAAAATCAATAAAAAAAATTAATTAATTTGAAGTATATGTCTCAAAACCTTTTCCTCTTGTTTTTAAAACTGAAAACAGGACATGAAACAAATTTTTCAAAAATTTTGCTAAGTATTTCAAAAAGCTCAGCAAAAAAAAATCTTCTAAAATAACAGATCAGTTAAGATTTAGGTCTTCTCATTAGATATATTTTTGTTTTGCTCATGGCTACTCCACAGCAGTAATTTATGCTTCCTCCATTCACAATGGAATATTTTTGTCTATGGCTGTACAGCATTAATTATCTAGAAACTAAAAGACATTGTAACTTCACACAGCATTCTGGAAACTAAGAACATATGATTAAATGGAAAGGTCTTATAACATTTTTTTTTTATTGCTTCATTTTTTCCATACAGTTATGCACTCAAACAGCAAATTTTGTCTCAAAAATAGGTTCACTAACTTTTTGCACCTGAGACCTATTATAGTTGGTGCTTGTTTGTTAAATATTCTATTTGCTTCTCTTAGCAAATGGAAAGTAATGAAAGGCAAACACTACCATACATAACAGAATGTGAGCACTTCCAGAGAAATGACCGTACTGAAAGCTGAAGTCAAGGATCCTTTACACTTCTATTTCTATTCTACATTAAAAAGAATAAGAAGACATCAAGCACAGAGCTACTTTCTATATAGGAATAAACCCTCAAATTTGCCCTTTTCAACACGAAGCTCTTAGGAGTCTTGTTCCCTACAAATACCCAGCATGTACTGAAAATCACCTCTTCACTTCAGCAACCACTTCCTGTCTGCAGCAAAGTTAAGTTAAGGGCAGATATGGACAGATATAGAGGGATATATCAGGGATTTTTCTCCTGTCTTCTACAATGAGCTTTTATAGACTAATTTTCAGGACATTTTCTCTTTCAAAAATAAATGAACAGGTCAGCTCTTTTCCTTTCCCACTGCTCCTCTTTTTCTGCCTCCCTCCGTCACAAACTTTCTAATTCATCCATCCTCTTTTTTATTGTGAAAAATCCCTATCAAATTCATTTACATCCATCACTTTTTTACATCTTCTCTCATGTTTTTCTGTAGTATGTCAGCAGTACTGACTCTTAAGAGATTTTAGAGACATTCTATCAGTCACTTTATCATCAGATTCTTACTAACCCTGTATCTGCTCTTCAGTGTGCCAGTATCAAAAGCCATCTTGACGTCCAAGCAGATTATGTTTGTTGCTTCACCCCTGTCAGCTCTCATTGTCACCTCCTCAAACAAGTTAATAGCATTTGACAAGCATGGCTTCCCCTTTATAAATGTCCTGGTTGTCTTTGACCAGTCTGCACCTGTCCAAGTGTTCTCCTATTTTGTCCCTAATCAATGACCCTAGAATTTCTCCCAGTTCCCTTTAGTGTTTATACACTGAAATGTTCAGTTCACTCACTCTCCAACTTGAGAATCTTGCTCTGAAAAATTAGGAATTGCATGTAACTTTGAATATAGCTTTTTCTAATATGTATGGACATATGTATTTATATCAATCACTGCCATAACATTCCACAATATAAAAAGATCTTCTTTCAAGTGAAAAAGAAATATTATATACCAGCTTTTCAGAGAGGGAAGAGAGCACCTCTATAAAGGAGACAGTGAAACAAATCTTTTATGCCCAAATCACTGAATTATCCTGTCACTGTAAATCCTTGTCATTTGGATGGGTGCGGAAAGGACAACTTTGAAGATGCTCTCTGATTTCTGAAGCAATAGGTAGTGGATAACTTTTAGCAAGAAAATAAGCTATATAATTTTCAAAATGCAACTAAATTATTTTTAATAACACTGAATTGAATAATATTTATTAATTTATCAATCTTTGGTAGGTCTTGCAGGAATGTATTTTATTGTATATTTACAAGGCTCAAATTCCCCATCTTTCCTCGGGGCTATCTCATTAGCAGTATCTGAAATTAAATTTTTTAGGTAAAACAATGCCCTTAATAGGAAGTGTCTGAACTTCAATGTGTGGGTGGAGCATAAACTGTATTAATAAAATTCTGCAAGTCTAAATTTCAGTATTAGCAGTGTCATTCCCATAGTGCTAAAACTCACAAGACAAAAACACTGGTAAAGATTAAAATATTCACCTTATTTCACTAATAAGAAAAAGTCACTGTTCCTTTTTCCAGTTGTACTGCATTTCTAATTACAGAAGTAAACTTTCTGGCAAAATGACATCTGAATGGTATATGTGCTAATTTTAAATGATCAAATAACTCCTTCATTGTTACTCCTTTTAATCTCAGCCAAAAGTTCTTGCCACTCACTCTGGAAGAAATAAATTAGAGATGAACTCAAATATTTCTTTGAAGCACTCTACAGAGAAAACAAAAAGGTGAATTTCTGTTCCACGTCTTTACAGGCAGCACCAAGTCTTAAAATATTTCTCCCTACTATGACATACCCTAAATAACAGGTCACTTCCATTAACTTTTTTAATATCCCTATAGCCCCATATTTCCTCAAGCTCCATATCTTCTTCTCCATTATCCAAGAAGATCTCAAGATGTTGTTTTAGTTTTTTGTTTGTTTTTTTTTTTTTTTTTCACTTGCTTCCAGGGAATTTTGGCCCAGTATTGTTTAAAGGGACAGTGGCTCTTGATATGAGACAACCCTGGAACACTGAGAGAGAGCAACTGCACTCACTTGACATAGCCTCTCGGGAAACAGCTAACTTCCATCCTCTTTTCTAAAGAGCACCGGTCCACTTTCTGATGTTGCAGAGAGGCTTTTAAGTAAACTTTTAGACCTATGGGGCTGGCTTAACAATATGCTATCCTGAAATCTCACTCTAAATTTTATTTAGTAATATTTAGCTGGACCCCATCTGTGATTAGGTAGCTAACTTAATCCTCAGTGTAATAACTAATTTTCCCTTTGTGAACAGCAGTAGGCAGAGTTTGGTATACTGTGAAGAAAAAGGATACATTCTTCTATGCCATTTTGATTGCCTTCTGTTTCTACCAAAGATTTTTTCCTAACAAGTAAAAAAATCTTCATTCGTATTTGAAGTACTCAAAATTAACTGTCATGGTCAGAAGGAGCAGTAAAATTTACATAGAGAGCCAAAAGTCTCAGGTCTTCAAGAAACAGCTGGAGTACTAAAAATGGCATACACAGGTTTTGGCCATAAGAAGTAGGTTTTCCTGAAGGAGAAGCACCTCCTAAACCAGTTCCTTATCGTTTCTCTATTATGAACATCAGTCCATAAAACTTCGTTGTCAAATTCTATTGAAGGCAATGCTAAGCTAAGAATAGCTCAAAGTGAAGCTATAAATATCACATGACAAGTGCTTTTTTGTAAAAACAGACCTTTTTGCAGTCTACCATTCCTCTACAGAAAAAGGCTTTTTTTTTTTTTTTATGATATGTGCCCTTATTTACATAAATTAATAATCAGCCCAAATAATCAGATCACCTTACTCTAGGATATGGAAAAAATAGAGTAAGATGGTAACCAGAAAATTGTAAGATGACATCTGTAGTACACTATACATTAAATGTACAAAGAAAAGCTTATATCCATAGGATAGGATCATACTTTGATAGACTCCCTCTTGTCCCATCTTTTGCTCTCTGCTACTGTACTTGAAGGATTTAAGGATGGGACATCCACAGCTTCTCTCTGGGCAACCTGTTCGGTGTTTTATGACCCTCACAGTGAAGAATTTCTTCCTAATATCTAATCTAATTCTGATCTCTTTCAGTTTAAAGCCATTCCCACTTGTCCTATCACTGCATGCTGCTGTTGAAAACCCCTTTCTAGGTCCCTTTAACTACTGGAAGGCTGCTGTAAAGGCATCCCCAAATTCTTCTCCAGCCCAAGTAACCCCAGCTCTCTCAGCTGAACATTTTCAAATGCTCAAAAACTCCATAAGACCTATTTAACCTTTCTTCAGGAATGCTAAAGTAATTGTGTTTTATATTCTTCCCAATGCATAGCAAAATGCATAGTGATAGAGACCTAATAGGACACAATATTTCAAACGATCCAGAGGTTTTCAAAAACAAAATCAGATGAGTTCAAAATTAGTTATATGGTACTAAAGATCACATTTTGAAAGGAATTTTTTAAATCTTACATTCTGTTATATTTCTATAAATTGTAATCTCCGTTCGTGATTTGAGACTGCAGAAATTATGCACACTATTTTTACTTCAATGAACATTTTTGTGGTTCTTCCATTTTTTGACCAATTGCTCTTCCCTTGGTAGTTTTACTATTCCAGCAACAACTCCTTTTTCAGAATTATCAGTGGAGCAATAAAGTAGTAGCTTTAGTCTCAATTTCCTTGACAGTTCTCTGCCTTTCCTTTTAACTCCTGAATACTTTAAACCACATCAGTAAACATTAAAAAATAAATACTGAATTTTTAAGTTATGTTTCTTATGTACTGAAGAATTCTGTTTAGAGATACATTTTGTCTCCTTTTTGGGTGATACGGAAATCTAATAGCTCATTTTTTGCTGTTAAAGATTATGAAATAACTTACAATGAAAGAACAGTGTTGCTCTAAATTTTTAAGTGTTTGTTTGAAAGAGTGAAAGAATTAGACCTGCTCAATGAAATAGCTACACAAATCATTTAGCACTGATGAAACAACAGCAAATGTTTAATCATGTCATCTGTAAAGCATTTTTTGAATTTTTCCAGTAAATATTTAACAGAATTAGTCACACAGAAATAAATCTAACACACCACCTCCTAGTGTCAATTAGAAGCAGTTTGCAAAACTATTTTCTCTTTGAAGATAAGATTGACTACATATAGCAATGTTCAAATCTTTGCCACACACTGTCAAAGACCCAGCCACAGTCATGTAAGAACCATGAAAAGTGGTAACTGATTCTAACCATTGGTAAAAATCATGGCTGTTTGCAGGTCAATACGGAAGTGAATGCTCCACCCCTGGAAATTTTCAAGGTCAGGGTGGGTGGGGCCTTGAGGAAGCTGATCTAGTGGGTGCCATCTCTGCCCATGGAGGGACATTTAGAACTAGATGATCTTTAAGGTCCCTTCCAACCCAAACCTTTCTATGATTTTGCAAAAATTTGGGGTAAAAATAAAAGAAAATATTATTAAGACCCAATTATACACACTTTTATGTGATCCTAAAAACTTAAAAGAAACAATGTGGCATCCTTAATGGGTTAGTTCAAGGCCTACTGCAAAGTTATGTGTTAATGGAATTCACTGGCCTTTGTAAACATTACAGCACAATTACACAAAGCCCAATTGCACACACAGAACTTACCACAATTACAGCAGAGTAAAAACAAAGGAGGGCATAGATATTGCCTAATAGCTTAAATTTGAAAGTTTGAATTTGGGCATTTAAATTAAGATCCTTCATGTGCAAATTAAAATGCATCTAACACATAACACTAAAAGATGAGCCATTGTAACTCTTTCCTACTATTTCATCACCAAGTGTAGAATATACACCAATGTTCACCAAGGAAAAGAAAAATATTTCCAAGATATGTCAGTCAAGCAACTCAAAACACGACACTAATATTCATGGTAACATGTGAACACTTAGAATTAATTTATTTCTTAGAGGAAAAATACTCTCAGGCACATGGTGGGACTCTGAGGGATGGTCCTGTGCAGGGACAGGAGTTGGACTCAATGATCCTAGTGGAGCCCTTATTCTGTGATTCTGTGATTTTTTTGACTATGCAATTCTATGAAGACTGGTAAAAAAATTGTCATTTTTGTTGTAAATAATTTGCATACTTTCTTTTTTTTTTTAATAGGAATTAATAGGTCTATAATGTGCGTGATGCAGTTGGTCAATGCTGAAACATACTGGATCCAGGGCTTTCCTACTCTATAAACTTGGTTTGTAAGAAGAGCTAACTGATATTGTCAAGGACCAGTTAAAATTTTTCAAGGTTTAAATCTAAACACTCCTGGATGCCAAGCAAATTTGGTGAACTTTACATTTGACTTTAACATGAAGGGTAGTAAATGTTGGGGAGAGATTTAAGGGTATATATCCCTATTGCTTCAGCATAGGTAACAAGAATTTTTTCCTAATGTTTTTTGCACTTCACAAGCAGGTGTTATTTAAAATTATAGAAGACAATCAAAACAGCTTTACTAGATGAGTAACATTATGACAGTTTCTGGGCGAGTCAATTTTTATCAGGTTTTTACAAAAAACGATTTAAAACATGGGCTTTTTTTTCCTGCTGTTCCTGTAGGTGATTTCTGCAGATCATCTACTGATTTTCTTTCAAAATGTTATTGAACCACCAGGGTTATTTGTTATGTTTTCATTTACTATAGTGTCATTTTATTTCAGTATTGTCATGTGAATAATAGGCAATCAGGGCTGAAACTTTTCAAAATTGCAGCCCTCTAGATGTTACAATTAAATCAATTACAAACCCAGAATAAACAGTTTTAATCACATCAAACATTTCTTATATATTATACTACTCAGTTCTGTTATGATGGAAATCTAAAGCCCATAGAATGCTTCAAGAAAAAACACTACAATTTGTACAAAACTCCCGCTTAGCCTGATTAATAAACTGAATTTCAGAAAATGATGTGCGTGAAAACAGCTGCTCTTGCCAATAATGACATTTTATTTTCAATTTTAGAACTAACACTGTGTCAATCTAAACAATACTTAAGTACATTATGTAAGTATAACAACAGTGACACGACATAAAACAAAATGTACCGCATCCAGGAAGAATCAAAAGTAAACGGTGCTGAGAGGAAGGCAATTGTAGCTGTGGAGCAGCTGGTGATGGACCATTGCCATTAGGAAGAGGAGTGTGAGGAACTGCAGAAGAGTGCTGCCTGAATCTGCCATGCAGATGCCCTGAAAGGTATAACAGAAATTATGGATAATCCAGTGGCATGGCTTTACAGTAGCAGTATTTCATACATGGGCAGGCCTAGCCAGCAGAACAGCTTTGCTAAAAAAAGGCAAATTGGACAAAATCACACTCATTGTCTGTAATATGATATTCTTACAGCTTCACTATATCCATATAGGTAACCATGCATAGGTATCACCGCATTACATTGGTCGCTTTCAAAAACATAGCTCCAGAAATATACATTCACGATTATATTCTTTCCCCCTCCTCCCCTGATCTGTGATCTGTGATAGTAACACCAATGACAGGCACTTATACTAAGCAGCAGTGAAATTGTCAAAATAATTCCTTCTTTTATTTAAGGATCATGGTGAACACTGAGATTTCCAGTTTGGGAAATATTCCAAAACATATTGGCAAACTGAAACTCTTCATGTATTTATATAATGGAATTTGTCCTTCTTTTTTCACTCCTTATAAATGTGCATGTGTGAACAGAATTCAGATGAACTGAACAGGATTCTTTCTTGTATCCTTTGAGCCCAAAAGCTACAGAGAATCAAAATACACTTGGTAACTGTTAGAGACAAAGAGAATTTAATGTCACCAGGATATCTGTAAGAGGTGAATTTAGCTGTGCACTTGTCAAATTTAAGAAGAATCCAGGTAGCTGCGTTGTCCACCCACAAATATACAGATCAGTGAGGACAGAGTAGAAACTCAAGGAAGCAGCAGTTAACTGTTATATTTCCAATTCATCTTTTCAGACTGCTAATGCAAAATAGAAGACTTTGGGGGTGCACAAAGTGTCCAGTTGGAAAAGAACACCAGTCACATCTTACCCTCTGATTGACTTTGCTATGACTAAGTATAGTTCCAATTTAGCTAAACTGAGTACTATGAACAAATGAGTAGCACTATCATGCTTTTCATCACATCTTCAGACATTGAAAAGACAGGGATATCCTAGAACACTTTCAGTTTACAAGCTGAAAAACCCTCAATGTGTACAATAGTGCTTATGTTTTCTAGGATTCCATATATTATTAGCAATTATATACCTAAGTGCAGAGTGCAGAACAAGGAAAAGGAAAATTAATCCTGAACCTTCATAAATTGCATTGATATCTTTGCCAGGAAACTATTTGAGCAGATGCAGTGTAGCAAAAGAAGTGTAGCCCAATATTATACCATCAAGGCAGGAATACTAAAATTGACGTAGCACTTGAGCCCTTCACCAGGAGCAAATCTACTTCTCCATATCTAAGTCTTTCAGCCATGCTCCTGCCTATCTTCTTGTATGTATATGCCATGGGGTGTTTCCCTCACTTTTCTTTCACAGGTATAAAAATTGTAAGGCTGTCCCAATCGATACCTCCTTCAGAGTGACTAGCAGTGTCTATATATAGAATCTTCTGGCTGGCCTTTATTTCTTGCCATCTTCAGCCAGTAAACCACCTGATGGATAGCTACCGTTCAGGCTTAAGTACAAACACTTGCTGAGAAATGTCATTATATTTTTGGATGGACTTCTTGGGAACCAATATTTTAAAGTACAAAATATTTCAAGTTTAAGATTAAATAAATTGTTTATTTCTAAGAAAGGGATGTGAAATGATTAAGGAACCAATGCTTTCATAAATTGGTGCTTGTGAGTATCATTCACCTTTTGTAATGGGCCATAATTTTCTTTATGTTGTGTTTTGGGCTTTTATTTTCATACTTTTGTATGATTTTCTGACTTTAAATCTGGGCAAAGATTATTTCTTAATCTGGATTTTTAGGCCTGTTTTATTATGTGATGTCTTTTTAACCTAATGTATTGGATTTGTATGGCCAGGTTTTGGTATAGGAGGGGTTAGAGAAATGGCTTCTATGAGAAGCTCTCTGAAGCTTCCCCATGTCCAGCAGAAGCAATACCAGGTGGCTCCAAGGTGGACCTGCTGCTGGCCAAGGCTGGGCCAATTAGAAATGGTGGTAATGCCTCAGCGATAACATATTTAAGAAGAAGGAAGGAAAAGTTATTGTGCAGATGTCATTGTGTCCAGAGAACATTGGGGTGAGAATATGGGAGAGGGACAACTCTGCAGACACCAAGGTCAGTGCAGAAGGTGCTCCAGGCACTGCAGTGAGATCCCTCTGCAGCCTGTGGTGCAGATCATGGTGAAGCAGCTGTGCCCCTGCAGCCCATGGAGTACCATGGGGATGCAGAGATCCACCTGCATCCCATGGAGGAGACCCAGGCCAGAGCCGGTGGATGCCTGAGAGGTGTTTGTGACCCCATGGAAGGCCTGTGCTGGAACAGGCTCCCAGCAGGGTCCTGCTGACCTGAGGAGAGAGGAGCCCATACTGGAGACACAGGCTGTGCATGAGGGACTGCATTCTATAGGAGAGTGACACATTGCAGCAGTTTGTGGAGAACTGCGGGATGGACTCATGTTGGAGAAATTCATGGAGGACTGTCTCCTGTGGGAAAGACCCCACACTGAAGCAGGGAAAGGAGCCGTGGCCGAAACAATGGGTGATGAACTGACCATAACTCCCATTCCCTGTCTCCCTGTGCCACTGGCAAAAGAGGTAAAACTGGGAAGGAGGGAGTTGGGGGGGGGGGAGGGGGGAAGGTGTTTTTGAAGTCTATTTTTACTTTTCATTATCCTATTCTTTGTTAGGAATGAGTTCAATTGATATCTCTAAAATTCAAGTCTGTTTTGCCCATGATGGTGGCCAGTGAGTGATCTCTCTCCCAGTCCTATCTCAACCCATGAGTCCTTTTCAATATTTCCTCTCCTCTGTCCAGTTGCAGAGGGGAGAAATAGAGTGGCTTTGGTGGGTGCCTGGCATCCAGCCAGGGTCACTACACTTATGTACTCTTCTAAATTCTAGGAGTTATTTCTGTAAAAATTTTTAGCATTTTTTTTTACTGTGATTTCCAGAAAGACACAGAAATACTATAATACTATTGTGCAGCATCTGAGGTATTGGTTGGTTTACACCTTAGGATGAAAAATAAACCCAATGTCTCCTTAATTATTTCATTGATTTTTTAAAATCATTTAATTCCATGTTGTTACCCAAACAGATTACTTCAGGTAATTGTGCCACATCTTAGATGGTCTTTCATGAACCACATTGATGAGTAAAAGTATCAGAATAATATAGAGGAGAATGTAGAGTATAAAAATGTAGATATGAATTACAGACACTACTTCATAGTCCAAGGGAAAGCAACTGTGCTGTAACTCTTACACCTCAGAGGCGTACTCAGCTCATACTTCCTTAGCAAGAAAGAGGGCTGAGATTGAAATATTACTGTGTAGTGTCCAGAATAAATGGATAAACCCGTCCTACTCTATGTAAAATTTATTTAAACTTGCTGATTATATTGCTCTCTGAAAAAACCTCTTTTCCAAGTGAGAAACGAAATTTCCAGCACTGTCATTTATACATTGCCTTTGGCCCAAGCAGTTATTCTACTTAACAATGCCCTGCAGCTTAATGTGCTTGTTCTTGCCAGGATGCCACTCTTCCCAATGAAATATACTTTTTAAAACTCTTTTGGCTACCTTTATCCCCTATTCTCTCATTTTTCCTATTAAAGACAAAAATGTAGGAACAATTGTGTCCATGATCTTAGAAGTTTTTGGGAGTTTGCAGACAATGAAATGTGTCGAGTTCCTTTTTCTTCATTTTCTGCACTCATCATTCGCCAACAGCCACTAAAATTAAAAAAAAAAAAATATGCAATAACGACTCTCAGTGACACACTTGCAGCTGATTTTAAAATTCCAAATAACTTATACAGGTATTCTGAAAGACACAAAGTCAACTTTGTCATTTACAGAGATACATTATCTGGAAAAAATTACATCTTTAAAAGCATTTCCACTTATAGCAGAAAGACTGAAATGAAACACAACTGCCAAATAACTACTAGATTTTGAACAGAAAAAGGCTTATATGATAGTGTTAAAGTAAAATATTCCTAAGCTAAATTTTCCCCTTGGACAGTGTAAATCTTGTATAAAATCCAGTGGTAGTGGGACATGTATATGAGAGCAAAGAATTTACCCCCTCTGCTTGTATAATAGAAAATTAAGATGGTTAAAAATGGCACCCAAAAGATGAATGAATTTCCAAGGAAATAAATTAGGTTTGAAATTACTATTGGAACATATGCATTATACAAAAGATCATGAAATCCATTTCATCTGACATATTGTACAATGAGCTACAAGAACATTTGCAACTGATAGAAGCATGTAAGATCTCATGTATTATTCCTATAATAAAGATTACACCATAGAAGCCAGATATTACACTTCCTATTGTGACCTACCAGCCTGAAGGTCATGAACCAGGGATATGACCTGGGCACCCTGGTCAAGATTTTGAGTTCTACCGTGCACCACAGGAGTTAAGAGCCTGTTTCATATCCCATGCACATTTACTTACCTGCAGCAACTTTGTCATACAAAGCATAATGAAGAGAAGGAATTAGAACACACATTTGGAACAACTGAGGGAGAAAAATATATCATATAAGGCAGAAGCCATCTTCTACAGGAATTTTTCAACGGCAGGGATAAAATAGCCCAGATTTAAATGACTGTATGTTTTCTTAAAGATCCCAAAGGAAAGCAACATATGGATGCTCTATGTTTAACATAATGAAAAACAAACGCTCAAACCCCACAAAATTCCATTTGAAAAAATTCTGAAAACAGCACTCAGAATCAGATGCAATATGTCCAAAAAAATACAGACCTGTCATGAGCATGGTCTTCTATCCAGAATTATTAAATCTACAAGATGAAAGAAACCTTTAGAAATATTTTTAAAGTGCAAGAAAAGAAATAATAAATACATTTTCCACATTTTTGCAGAAAGCATGTGCTTGAAAAGAATAGATTTCAGTCAGATGGAGAAAATGCAGATAAAAACAAGAGGAGGATTGTGTGGGATATAACGATACAATGTCTGCAATCTCTTTGTTCGATACACATTATTAGTTTGAATTCAGGACAGACTGACATGTGCCCTGTTTGTTTCTCTTTGGTTGCAGTCCCTCTGAAGCCTATGACATTAGAAATACTTCCTTCCAACATGGTGAAATCTGGAGGTATGATTATTGAATACAGCTGAGTGGACACAATGCCCAAAAGCCTGAGGAATGCACTGTTCTTGGCAGTGACCCTGCACTCATCCCAGCAGAGCAGCCTTGGCACTTCCCACTGGCACACCCCAGCAGCTACTGCTTTTTCCGGCCAGGAATTTTTAAAAAATTGTATCCAATGCACCATGAATTTGCTGAGCCCTTAAGAGTCAGCATTTCTATTAGACTTACTGTAAAATAACTAAATGCAACAATGTTCAGAAAGTGTTTGAAAACATATACCCCCCCCCTCAGAAAAACAACAAACTTATGTTTAAATTCATTTTTGTTAAAAAAAAAATCAGTTGGATTTATATGTATATTTTAAGTTGAATATGAAATAAGTACAAAAAGCACAAAAGGTAAATATGAAATAAAAACAAAGTATAGAAGTAGTTTGTAAAACTTATACTGCTACATTGGGCCCTGGTGAGCTCTTCTGTAGGTTAAAACAGACCTGGCTGCAGCCATTCTAGGAGTAGTGATGTACACTCTTTTAAGCAGAGGGCTCTATAGTGCAGTTGGGGATTTGTAATCCAGAGCTGCCTTTAGGGCCAGATTCTGCATCAGAAAATCTATCAATCCTTCACAAAGCCGCAAAACTACTGATAAGTGTCTAAAATTCTTTATGTTCAAATACTCAGTTACTCCAATGGAGCAAAGGATGCATTAAAAATGTCTTTGCAGTCTCCTCTGAGCCAGGCACATGCAGTTGGAAAAATCTCATTTTCTCACTAATGGATGTCTTTGTAGGGTAATGACAGACAGACTTTTTAGAAAACCTTCACAGTCCTCCAGTATTAACATATTGCTCTAGTAAAATCATAAGAGGCATGAATGTCAAACTCACGTTACACATGTCAGGTAAGTCTCCACTACAAGATGGATTAACATATACTTTTTGATGTTATTTAGATTTTTCCCACTCTGCCCTGCCCTGGTGCAGCCTCATCTTGAGTAACGTGAGCAGTTTTGGGCACCACAATGTAAAAAAGTAATTTAAGCTATTAGAGAGCATCCAAAGGAGAGCAATGAGGATGGGGAAGGCTCTGGAGGGAAAGTCGTGAGGAGCAGCTGAGGTCAGTTGTTCTGTTCAGCCTGGAGGAGGCTGAATGGAGACCTCACAGCAGTTACAGCTTCCTGTGAGGGGAAGAGGAGGGGCAGGTACTGATCTCTTCTCTCTGATGACAGTGACAGGACTGAGGGAATTGCCTGAAGTTTTGTCAGGGGAGGTTTAGGTTGGATATTAGAAAAAGGCTTTTCACTCAGAGGGTGTTGGGCACTGGAACAGGCTTCCCAGGGAAGTGGTCACAGGCCCAGCCTGACAGAGTTCAAGACGTGTTTGGTAAATGCTCTCAGATACAAAGAGTTGTAATTGGTGATTTGGGGAGTCCCTTCCAACTCAGCATGTTCCATGGCTGTATAGTTCTATGATTTATATTATTATTTCTACAGAATTGATTACTGAACAGTCACCAGCTGGTAAAGTCTCTCAGATAACACCAGCTCCACTCAAATCTCAGTAAGGGAGCTGGAGGTAAAATGTTGCGTATCAACAGTGCCAGTGCTGGTTTACTCAACCACTCTTACATAATAAATCTTACATCGGTAACATGCACAATTTATGGCAAACAAATGAGGGATTTCACATGCTGCTCAGATTTGTGTTTACACCAAGAAAGAACACGGCCCATAAATAAGATTGTTTGGAAAACATTTACTGCTGTCATACTGATAATGCATTTTAAATCCTGGGGTTATCAAAAAAATGGATTTTTTTTCTCCATATTGTTTGACAGCTGAAATTAAACAAATTCTATTGAAGTACAAAGCTAATAGAAGGTTTACTATGTGTGTCATTAGCACCATCCATATAAGGAAACAGAAAATATGAGGTGTGGATTTTTAAAATATGATAAAATGAGAGCACTATTAGATGCATATGAAGGTGTGACTTCAGGCCAGGCATTTACTTATTAGAATCAAAGTGACTCTATCTTAAATTTGTAAATAATCACTGTTATGTGATTCAAGTTGACATCTTTCAGATTATTTTCTCATGCCAAAAATATATATTGCATTTCAAATACATTTTAATTGTTAAACCATCTTAATAAAATATATGACATAAAATTATTACCTTCCCATACACTGCTAAACTTCTTTATGTTCAGGCATAGTGAGCCCTAAATGATTGACTTAATTTAGAAGCTGCATATTTTTTAGTTCTTGCTTTAGCATTCTGTTATTTATATGGATAATCTCAAAGATAACATGCTAGATTGTTTAAAATCTTGTATCAGGCTCAACACAAACATTCCACTGTATTTCATTTTTCTTTCCCTTTCAAGGAAAAACCTGAAATTGAGTGAAATCAAAGCATTGTAGTTGTGTCTGCCTCAAAAATTCTAGAAGACATAAATTCCACAATTTCTTCCTAAAGTTTGGATGACTATGTTTTGAAAAATTAACATAATTTTTAAAGATATTTATTTTATAAGGCAATTAGATTAACATACTATAGTTTTAGCCAGAAATCAGAAGCTTAGAAAGTGACAAAAGGTTTTGGTTTGTTCCATTAGATAATGCAGCACACTTTTATGATGGTCAGTTTTGAAAGGAAAGTATATTTGGAGTGCTTGCTTTGGAATAATAGATAGTGCTAACTTCAAATTTATGCTTAAATGTGACGAACTGTTCAGATGATTGTGTTAGTGAAGTTATGGACAAAATCATGAACATATATACAAATTTAAAGTAAATGAAACAATATATTTTTTAAAGATTCAGGTATAAAGGCCAGCTTAGGTCATGAAGAAATTTAGCCCCCATTTTGGGATGGCCTTTTTCAGTAATCCCCAACAATAGGTATATTTTCATCTGTGCTTCAATATATGCCTTTCTCTGATACATTTAACTGTTCCCCTGTGCTTCATGTCAGTTTATATCATTTTATCTTAGGTTGACTTTTTTTCTTATGTTTCGCCCATGATTATCTTCCATTTGTTAGTTTTTGTTAGAGAGCTGCCAGGCCAGAAATACTTCTCATCTACATGAAGGGAATTTTAAAATGCTTATTTCTTTGGTTAAACTCCCTAACATCTCAAGCTTTTCTTTCTGTGTTTCTGAGATGCAAATGCTCAAGGCAGAATATGTGTGCTGCATGTGCTGATGCATCCTTTATGAAAGAGGTGCAAATATTTTACAGCTAGCTATTGTGACAGATGTATTTGCACGTGTTATTCTTCAGTCCATTCTAAAATACACTTGCTTCAGTGGTCTTGAATTCGAACATTAGGTGGTTAAAAATGGTTAAAATTGGCTTTCAGGTTTGTTGTTTTGTTTTTTTTTTTTTCTTAAAGCAGTACAACTGCTAGTTGTTGGTGGATTAACAAACACCAACCCTGAATACTTTTAATATAGGTATCAACTACATACATGCTTTGAGAGAAGAAATAATTTCTAAAGTTGGTTTTCCATGTGGAGAAAAAAAGAAAAACCTTCCTTCACAGAAAATATAGATTCTCCAGAATTCCAAAGCGTACAAAAGAAAGAAACTTTTAGCAAAGAAGAACTATCTGGAAGCTTCAGGAGAACTGAATGATGTGATTGGCAACCTGCATTCTGTTACTTTTATGTTTATGTACACTTCTACGCCTGCAGCACATAAATACTGTTTCTTAAACTTCTGTTGTTATGGCAAGTAGAAATCACTGCAAATACATATAAGCATGATAGGCAGTTTCTGAGTAAAAGTAGCCACCCATAACTTTCAAAACAGTTCTTTAGAAAGTGGTCGACATTTCTACTGATCAGTCATATTTTTTGATGACATTCTACCTCATTGAAAGACATTTCTCTAAAGTAAATTATACCAAATTTAAACTTCTGCTGATATTATTGATAAAGTCAGATATGTTGCAGAGAAAAATAAAAAAAATACTGTGTTGTTTTCACTTTTAATTAAGGAAAAATACTACAAATATTTTTTGCATAGAAAAATTTAAAATAAATATAGAACTAAATATTTATCTCTTATAAAATGGAAATAAATTATTTATATAAAAAAGGAAGACTCCAGCTCATATCAAAGCATTTCTAATACTGTTTACAAATAAGTACTTGCAGCTGGGAATAGATACATATCGTCAAACCACAAGTCCATCTATCTAGCAAGTATCCTGCATCTGACACTGGTTTAAAAGAGGTGTCAAAGAAATAGCACAAGAAAATTCATAGGAAACAAGCACATTCTCCTAGAAAACTGTCCAAGCTATCAACTATTTCTGTGTCAAAGGCTTTTAAAGCCAGCCTCTCATGCTCAGTTTTGTCCTGACCCCTGATGAAGCCCCAGCATCTGCCCAGTGCGCTGCTGTGGAGCAGAGCTGCAATGCCCATGGGGCAGCGCTGTCCCTGAGCTTATCCTGAGCCTGACACCTGCTCCGTTCCCTTGGCAGCCCTGTGGCTCCTACCAGGAGTGAGGCAGCCTAGTCACTCCTGTTCTTCCCCTCCATGCTGCATTACATCATACTTTTTTTTCAGTTTATAACACACGTTTGTCCGTAGATTTTCTTTCTTTCAACTTGAAGAGTCCCAGACCACCAAAATGTCCTGCCTTGGGAAGCTGTTCCACATGTTGGTCATTTTTCCAAATCTTCCTTTGCTCTTTTTCAGATGCGCTTTCTACACTGCTATGAGGTGAAAGGGGTGATACCTGCCTGCAGGATACAGATGGAAAAATGATTTGTTATGCATTTTTTCCTAATAATTCCTAATACTAATTTTGACTCCTGAGCATGAAGATGACTGCAATAATTGATTTATAACTATTTAACCTTGAGCTCTTGCTTTTGAGTGGCAATGGTCAGACTGGGACAATCAATCCTATTTGTGAAGTCAGAATTGTTTTCTCCCCAGGACATCATTTCACATTTACTAATGCTGGATTTCATTTGCCCTTTTATTATCCAGTCACTCAGTCTTAGGAATTTCTTTGCAGCTCTTCAGACAGAGCTAGTATTAATTACTAATAGCCCAGTATCATTAGGAAAATTGCCACCACAGCATTCATCCAGTTTTCCAAATAATCTGTATTGAAAAGAACGTGTTTCAGGACCTTGTAGAACACCAGTATAGCTTCCCATTTAACTTTTTTATCTTTCTGTTATGGGTTTGTTTAGACAAACACAAAACAAAACAAAACAAAAAACCCAAAAACAAACAAACCAAAAAACCAACAAACAAAAAACCCTACCAAACATTTAATTATGTCATTTTTGCTTATACAGTTTTAATTTCCAAAAGCAATTAAATTCTCAACAGTTTATGTATTCAAATGCCTGTGGTTTTCTTCCTCAAAAATCTCTGGAGCCTGTTTATGGCTACTTCAATGATTTCAGGTTTATCACTCCCAGTTATTCTCCTGTTACTTGCATTACTTTTAGATGCTTTGCATGAAATGAATAAAATTTTCTTAAAGAGCTGGAAGTAAAGCTACAGCATTGCTAATACAAGCACATATTAAAAGAGGACTTCCTCCTGACACCATGAGCCAGCTAACAAACCTGTTCTAAGGTTGTTATCACTGATAAACCTTTTGTGTGTCTAAGCTTAAACAGGTGATTAGTTGTTGGGAGTGCTGCTCTAGTAGAGTTTCCCAAGTGCCATGGCTTATTTTTAGCATTACAAACCTGCTGTGTAAATTCAGCATACAGTCTCCTTGTGCATTACAGCAACTGTGACTTGAATGGGAGTTCTGTGGTCAGTATAGAGCAGCTACACCAGATTCCCAAAAGACAGTGAGCTGCCTGCTGGCTGATCCTGTAGGAAATAAGGCCACTTAGGGATATTTTATTAAAATTTCTGCCATTATACTTTAACAGGTTTTAGAAGTATCATGGGTTTTCTGCCAAGTTTCATCTTTATATTCTCTTTGTCTTTCTTCTCTAATGGAGAGCATACAATAGCACACATGTAACTCCCAAATAGGAAGAGAATACTAGCACAATGTATAAAAAATAGCATACGCATAATACAAACAAACATATATGACAAGATATTGAATTTCTTGACCAAAATAATAAAAATCTGAATAAGCAGTGCTGCTATGTCATGGGTTTTCTCTTCAAATTCTTGAAGATCCTAAAAAAATTAAAAGAGGAAATAAAATAATTTCCTACGAAGAAACTAGATATGGGTAAAGAAAAAGTTTAATTACATCTAATCATATTTGCAGTGATTCATGATGGCTATTTACATCAAATGATTTTTTAAATATTAAGTACTAAGTCCATTTAAATGTAATAACTTGTATGGCAAATTTTCATTTTTATTTCAGAGCCCTGCTATTTTAAAATTTGTCATTAGAGCTAATAAGAAATTATATTGAAACTACTCCGTACATTTAAATGAAGCATAAATCAATTATTGAAGCAAGGAATTTTTTCATCATTGTAATGATTATTGGAATAAATTTAATCTTGAGATGTTTCATAATGAAATCTGCAATAGTAAAAAAATTACATGGACTTAATTTTTACTATGTGCTATTTAAAAATATTTCTCAGTAGCAAAACATTTAAGGGAATACACAAAATCCACAGAGTATACTAGACCACGAAATATAAAACCTAGGCTGATTTGCCCTAACATGCTCAAACTCTGCACCTGATTTTTTGTCAGACAACATAATTGATTAATTATTTTACTTCCGCATCCTGCAGTCTTCAGAAAGAACTGCAGAGAACCAAGGTGATTATAATCAGGTTTCTAATATAAACAGATAAAAGTGCACAAAGCTTGGAAATTTTAAGAGTGGAACATTTACACTTGTCTGCATCTTGTTTAGTAGAAAATGAGAATAGCTGTAATGTGACAGCAACATTTTCTGACCAGCGTATTGCTGTGAGAAGGGCAGCACAGTGGATGCAAATGAGGTGCCCAGTGACCATTTCATTGTAATGTCCTGTTCTTTGTAACCAGGCAGGGGGATCTGTTTGGTCACAAGATATAATGGCTCCACTTTGACAAACTGTGAGGACAGGGCTGGTCACTGACAGAAATCTCTCCAGCTGTGTTGAGAAGGTTATTATGGCATCATCCCTCATCCCCTCTCCTTTTCTAATCCTCATTTGCCTCTCATCAAAATGTCTCACCTTGTTCCCCTTAGGCACAAAGCACTCCTCCCAAATGGGTCTGCAATCCTCTAACTTCTTGCCTATCATATCTCTCCTAACGCAAACTATGTTGCAGATGTCTCTAAAATCTAATAGGATCAGAGGAAGATGGGGTACCTGGTAGGTGCTTTGCCCATTTCTGATACGGATGCATATGCATAACTAAGGACCAAGCTGTATGATCCCAAGCAATTTAGATTTTTGCTCACCTTGAAATCATCCAGTTGTGCTGTGCCAATTTTCATCACATCTGTTCCTTGTTCAAAGTCTGTGGCCTTTTTTCCAAAACCTGGTACTGAATTTTTATTTTTCTTCTATGAACTTTCAAACTGAGTGTCACAGGCATTAAAAATAGGGGTGGCTGAGAATAATGCTGCACAGCTTGCCCCCATGGAAGCAATACAATTCCAGAAGCTCTTTCTATCCTACAATGCCTTTTCTGCCACAAAGACATCCTTTGCAGGGATGGATTCAGCTTCAACTGGTTAACAGCACACTGAACAATTAGCATCTGTATGTTATCCATAGGATGATATGCATCATATCAACTTTAACATCTGAGGTTTTTCCTTTTTATTTTCTTCTGAAGAGAACACTGTCTGTAACTGTAGTTTTACCCTTAACAAGTCTGTCAACTTCCTTAAGCTGGGTTGTTTTTCATGCTTTCTTTTGGTTGAATAAAATATTTGTGTATGGATGTAAGCATGTATCCTCATCCAAACACTAATATATATATGTTTGAGATGTTGCATATTTAATGAAATATAAATTCTAAAACACAGTCGTTTATCTTCTATAAATAGAGTTCTATAAAGCAATATTTTTTAACACTGAGTGATTTCTTTTTTCATAAATACATAATTTTTCACTGTATTATCAACATGTTTCATAAACATATATAACTACAGTAGAAGGGCACAAAGTGGAAATGAACATTCATAGTCACATTAGTTCTGCTGTTCACAGAAAGTTCCCAAAAGGACAATGAGGCAATAAGAAAACTTAAATTCCTTCTGTCAAATACAAATATAATGTGGACATTAGACTCCTAGAGACATATCCTATGATCTTGGCATAGGAGAATCTTCTGGGTTTAGCAGGAAAGCTTGCTTGGAGACAATTTAGAAGAATTAATTCGAGGTTATAACAATATAAAAAACCTAAAACAAAACTTCCTTCAGCTTCTGTGGAAGCAGAATTTATCTACAACAGTCTCATGCTCTTTTTGTTCTTCTATCCCATGAATGAAAACAGTTTGCCATTTTAGAGCTTTAATCTTGTTTCCTTAAGAAAAAGGTGATCCTATTATCCTCTGTATCAATGTCTGTTTCTCTTAACCATGTATGATTTTTAACTTAGTTTGACCAAATTTTAACCAAAGTTGACAGATGTTGTGTAAATACTTCTCCAGGTAAAGTGCCTTGCCTGAGGGAAACATAACATACTTACCCCTGACAGATGCGGGAAACAGAAGATGAAGCCATGGCAAACCAGCTTCATTATTATTTTGCCTTCAGAATTGCATCTTTTTTGTAAAAGGTGCAGGTTTATTAGACTGAGCAGTGCTAGGGAATCATTAAGACATGATTTCTAAATTGGACTGTAGTAATTTGATCTATGATGAAAGAAATCCTTGTATTTTACATTCGTTTTCATTCAGTTGAAATAAAATGTAAAAAGACATTTGTACCTAGATGACTTGTCCCTTCTTTTTACTGAAATATATTCTGATTCCCAAGTTTATTTGCAACAAAAAGGGATACTTATGGATTATCTGCCCCATGAGTCTATTCACTGTGTAAAAAAACAAACCAAACCATTAGCTCCTTGCAGTTTATTCAGTCCACTCTCTAAGATCACTGGATTCCTTCAGACATCATCATCATAAGGACCATGTATTATATCCTTTTGAATGCCTTTGAGTCACGGTGTCCCCATTTTTCCTGTTCATAGTACTATTAGAAAACCCTGTTTTAATATTACTCACACTATGTTGAAGGAAATAAAAGGCTAAGTATACATAACCCCTTTAAACAGTCCTTTGTGCACTGTTAAAATAAAACTTGGCTTTTAATGGCTCTGTAAGTCAAGGCACTGAATTTCAAGTATCTTCTGTCTCTCCTTTTTTTTAATTCCTTGTTTAAAGACAGAATGGTTTTTTCCCTCTCCCCTTGGGAAAACATCTTCTAGAAGACAAGAGAAAAACCTGGAGGATAATGTTGCCAACAGTGTGTCAGGGATGATTACTGAAAATGAAGAGTAAACCTCCTGGTTTTGACATTGGGCAGCCAGTAGAGGACAGCTGACAGAAAATTTTAAAAATTGCTTAGATATGTAACTCAGATCAAAACTATATAATTGTTAACCAATATTCTCTTCTCGCAAAGCATGCTCAAAACAAAAAAAAAAAGTCTGATTTTGACTAGATCTTTTCCACTGTAAGACCAAGTGGTATGTCAATATGACAAATGGAGAGATGGCTACAAATGGCTAAATCAAAAATGCTTGTGGTGCATAAAAGTTACCCAATCGAAGGAGATAGTCCTGAGTCACTCTCACTGACCAAGAATTTATTTACAGCCAGATTTAAAATTAACTGAATTCATGTTAATGAAAAGTCATAATTTACAGGATATGCCTTGAAAAACATCCTTAACCCAAAAAGGCAAGAAATGGGGAAGATGGGAAGCCTCTATTAAAGTATTAAAATCCAAAAGTGAAATGAAAATGAAAATTAAAATCTTTTTACTCTACATCAATTTACCACATCTATGAATTCCTCCCTCCAATTTCCCCTGAAGTTAGCATGAAATTTCCTCAAAAAGATTAAGGAGAAGATCTTTACAGTAATACTTCACTACATATCAATGATTTTAACCTTTCTTTTACACCTACTTTTTCTGACATTCAGCTAAAAATTCTAAACCCAATCTTAATCACTATGTTACAGGAGCTGGGATTAATTAGCCAATACACAAACAAGTGGACAGATGTGATACAGAAAGGTTACATCCAGCATTTTTATAACTGTTCCCTAACTTCTGCTACATTTACATTATAATTAACTGCATGGCTAGACTGCCCAATCAAGATCTAATTGATCCTAATTTAGTTAGATAAAGATAGATAAATTAGAATTTCTTGACATGAACTGTTTACATCTTATTCATGTATACTGGAGCTCTTATTTTCATATCTGTGCTACTTTGATAGTAGCAGAGGTCAACCCTAACTCCAGCTGCTTCCACTGGGATGCTCTATTAGGTTGTCATGGGCAATTCAGGTTGCTTAAGAAGTGGACAGAAAGAGAATTCTTCATCTACCAGGACTTAATTAATTAAGTTCAGGGTGGCTAATTAAATGTTCCCTACTCATGCCCCAACAGTTGCCTAATCTATATGTTCAGATTAGGTTCAAGTAGAATTTTCCTAAATTGTTTACAAATAGTTTGCCACTAGGTTTTACAACCTTTCCTCTTCCTGCACTGCAAAACGTATGTTTAATACCTGTCTCTATCACCTATAAAGGGGAAGCATTTCTGTGTTTATTTTCCGGAAGCAAAATAATTAATGTGGTTATCTTTTCTGTGAGATGTACATAAACATAAGAATTCATAGTAAAAAGGAAAATAAAGGCTGGTGTAAAACTTATGAATGATAAGGGGTGGAAAAAAAAAGTAGAAAGTTAACCAGATTTGCTGCCCTTACTCAGCACAGTAAACAGGAACTTTACCTCTGAGGAAGGCAAATTTCCAAACTGGACATCTGCATTAATGTGACATTTAATCAGTTTATAAAGTTATGCGAACCAACTAGCTCATTACTGCAAGTTGCAAAACACTTAATTTATTCATAAAAAAATTGAGTGTTCTATTTTACAATGTGCTAATCCGGAGGGATCAGAAAATTATTCTAATAGTGAAACATTTAAGTATTAAGTACTGTATATTTTATTGATTTACATGACAGGTGAAAATATATCTCAGTTATGAGGCTGTCAGAATAAAAGAACCTCCCACAGTTTCTACCTAATATACATTTGGGTGTCAAGAAGTTGGTATTAATGCAAAAAACAGTTTAAACTCTGAATATTACAATATTACATGTTGACCCACTTTTTTTTTTTCTTTCCCTTGAGGAGCAGCTAGAACTAAGGTACACTTCATGTTTTCTGCTCTCAGAGAAAATGGTTTGTTTTTTCCATAAAAGTTGGTTCTGAATCCCTTCCGACCTCAGCCACTTTGTAATTCTGTGAAAGTTTCATCAAGTTTAGATCTAAAATATCAACACAAAGCACCTGACCCTAATGATTTCATTGCATTTATTAGGCACTGGGTTACAGTGAGATGTGCATAATTATAATGCAATGTATTTGTGATAATATAACTGTACCCTTTGTTTCCGGGGTCAGGGGAATACTGTTCTCATAGCCTCTGCACAAATACAAAATGAGTCAAAGATCTGATGTTAGAACAATTGTGTGTATGAGTTTGCACGGATTATGAAGGAGCATTCATTTAAATGTGATATCTTACTAAGATGTGACAGTGCTTTCCAAGGTATTAATCATGTTTTCTAAAATATGTACTGTAAAATGTTTCCTAAAACATGTACTGTAAAATGTTTCCTATGTTGTTGGCCTATCTCCAAAAAGGACTGTGTTCAAAGCCTTTAAAGCTTCCTCTTCTAAGATGGTTCTGTATCCTCCTTCCCCCAGCACTGGCATGAGCACTGTGCCACTTCACTCAGACACCACAAGGCACTGAGAGCAGGTGGCCTTACAGTGGAAGAAACTAATCTGAAATATACAGACCATTCACAATGGGAGTTGGTTTGGGAATAATTATAAATCAGAAACAAAATCAAATTCATTGGTGAACAACCCAGACACTGGGAAAACAAACAAACAAAGACTGAAATTCATCAGCTAAAGTTTTTTTTTCATACAAGCAGTTCACCCAGCTCTATTAAAGCTGCTGGAGAAATCTCATAGAAGAAACCCATTAAGCACTTCAAGTGTGTTATTTTCGCTCTGGGCTCAGAGAGTCTTTTTCTGTGTCATTGCACTGGTCCCACTCAGATGAAACAAGCAAATATAGAAATATTGGCAGCTTTCATACTTGCTTTTTGTCCCAAGCCCAGCGGGTGAACAGCACTGAATTTCCTTGTTTGTAAGCTTTTCTAAATGAGCCTAAAGGGTCTTGCTCATGAAGGTTGAAATATCTGGCAAATAGTAACAGCTTTAGATTGTAGCTTATAATTAGAATTGCTTGAGCCAGTTCAAAAACAGTGAATTGAGCCAGAACTTAGTCCATTGAAAAATCCTTCCATTTCAAATAAGGCTCCTTTAGATAATGAAAGATTTAGCATTTAAAAGTTCAAATGCAGCAAAATATTATTAGGCACTAGTTTCTTTTCAAATTATGAGTTCTGGTATCCAGTCATGAATTTCTGCTCGTTTTGTGTCATCTGTGAAAGAGACAGCTTTCCTGGAAAAGTAAGCTGCAAATTGCTGCATTTTACAGACTTCGGCATTGTGTCACAGAGGAGAATTGGGTTGGACAGAAGAGAAACAGGATGAATGTAAAACCAGGAGTAACATAAAAAAGATGAATTCAGTGAGCTTGAATCAGAGAGGGAGCACAGCATTCAGAATTTAAAAAAAAAATAAAAAATAAACCCTTAAGTAAAATAAAAGAAAAAAAGACAGATTTGGGAACATTAATCAAACTGAGGGACAGGAATAAAAATTATGGAGAATCTGCTGAAATTTGAGAATGCAAGCAGGAACTTAGGGGGAAAAACACTGAGAAATATTGTATTTGTTTTGTCTCAAAAACCTGTTTTTGACTGTGGCGCTCTAAGAAGCAAAATTTCCACAGAAAAGGTTTGTAATCTTCTGTGACGTGGTCATCCTCTTCCAGTTTCGTATCAGTAAATTTAAAGCTAATATGTTTTAACTAACACCTTTTAGTTATAAAAATTCTTTCCTGAGGTTTTTTTTTTTCCACCAAGAGGAAAAAGAATAAGCATCTATATTACTTTAGATCTTTGCTACCTCATTAACACAGATGATTATTGGCTCTGGGTTTAAAAACATTTTTTATCCAAACACAGCTGAAGAGAGATATTGTACAACTTGGATGTAACTATATCCAAATGCCTTATGAGGAACAAACAATAAGCAGAAGAATGAAACATTGACACAAATGTAACAAAGACCTCCCTAGGTTTGAATGATTCCTCTGATTTCTCTAATTTCTCAACTTTTATATGATTTATTGTAGTGTACTCCTTTCAGCTGAATTGGAAACACCATTCTTGCTACCATTTGCTCTATCTGCCTTTTGGCACGATCTAGGAAGCATGCATACATGAAAATGGGTACATAACAAAAAAAGATAGAATGAAATTACCATTTCAGGTCTAAAAATAATTATCTCTCCCAGTCGCTTTTTGTTTTACTGAAACACCTTCATTTATTGGCGTGAAATTTGAGGCCGGAGTCTAAAATAAATGAATATACAAAGTTTCATTCAATGCAGACTGCTTAATCACACTATCAAGGTCAATAATGAAAAACCTCAACGAATGTTAATTCCCCATTTACCTTTTCTCTACATAGTCTTCATAAAATGCCTATGCTCATCCTAAGTACTTTCACATTTCCTTTGAAAACTGTAAAAGAGAAAAATATATATTCCCATTAATATTTTTGAAATATTCTCACAACATAATTGCAATACTTTTCATACTTTACATAGTTTGCTAATAGATGCAGTCAACTCATGAATATATACAGTGATAAACAGGAATAGTATGTAATCCATGTTGTTCGCTATCTGTAAATCATGAGGAAAACGTTTCAAGAAGCAACACTGTCACTGCTAGCCATGGGGTTTATAGTATTTAGAGTTAAATTATTTTATGTCAGCTATCTGAAACTCACATAGTCTTTAGAAGCACTTGTTTAGAACTCACTCTGTACTTTATACTGTAATGTTTCACTTTAAGATGATTTGTGAATTCACCAAACTTCAGGCTCTGCTCAGCTTGTTTCCTGAGCTAGGCTTGCAATCACCTCTAGCTTTCTCTGAGAAGTCAGAGACTCTGTTGAAGGACTATATTCATTTTGTTGGCATGCCTGTTGTTTTGTTTACTGCAATAGTCATTAGCAAGCTGCAATACATGCACTTAGGGGACTGGATAACAACATGTACTGCAGAAGGAAAAGCATCTGTGGGGGGAATATATTTTCTCGGCAACAGATACAGTGGTGGCAACAACAGAAGTTGAAACCAGTTAGCAGTTCAGTGGCTCATCAAACTGGAACACTGATCTCATTTCCTGCAAATCATTTTCCCCACATGCCTAATGATTTGATCATCACTCATTTTTAAAAATTACCTAGCCATGAAAAAGCCTGAATCCCTCCCTTATAGTAAACAAACTCTAAGGAAATAGGGTTTCAAATGTTACATATCTTCTGAAAACATTTCCAATCCCTACAAATCAAGAAAAGGTTTATTGTGAAAACCATCTGTATAAAATGGTTGCCTTGGTACGAATGTAGAAAGGCCAAGTCATAAACATAGCTGAAAATCTGGACAACATTTTAATTATCAAAGGTGATAACACCTTTGTCTAAGAAATGTCACTGCCACAATGGTGGTAGTAGTGATGGTGGGGGAACAGTGAAGAGAAATCTCATGACTTCTGGTCAAGTACCTCTTTTTCTTTAGGCTATTTTCTTTTTTTTTTTTTTTTTAGCAATTTTCTGGACAGTTTATACTCTTTGATAAAGAGTAAACAAAACAATTCAGTCCCTCAGACTGAAATCTCCTATTTCTGCAATATTGTCTTCTCTGACCTATTCTCAGATTCTTAGAGAAGGCTATTCAGTTCCTCCTCCTGAATGGAGAGTTGCACTTCTTGTTAGCTGTATAATATATGAGATCTCTAAATTTTATTTGTCTGCAAATTCATGCACATCTTTCTGCCATGCCAGATGATATTCAAGCACAGTAAGACTTTAACTGAGTTAAAACCTTTTATTTCAGTTGAGCAATAAAATGAACATCTAACTTATTGATAAGTTTTCTTATGTTCTGCTGGAAAATATCTGCCCATAAAATGTCCGAATAGCAGCAATTTGTGTGTCCCATCCAAAGACGTGCAGCAGTGAATAATGTTAGAATGGAATTAATAAACACCATCAAATTTTGGCAGTTGTCCAAGTACAGCATATCATACTTGCTACTGTTCATGGCATGCAAAATGCAATGTTGGAAATAAAATTTAGTATTTGTAAAATATATTTGGAAACCTCTTGTTGCTATATATCTCCCATAATACATAAGGTAACATGATATTTTAAAGTCTCTAAATGAATTCTTTACAAGGCTGCTTTGGTTTTTGACAATGTGCAATTAATAAATTGCACATTAAATGGTTACTATTAATGGTTAAATTAATAGTAATACTTACCCTACCCTGCAAGGATCTCAAAGGGCATTTAAAAAGAAAATAAGTACCATTATCTCCATATTAGACAGAAAAACTAAGGTAGGTGTTAATACCCAAGGTGTGTTAGTACCATGTGGCAATAAACAAGCTGGTAAGAACACAACCTGTGCCTCCCAAAATTTATCTCATTTTCTTCTTGCTGACTAACATTGCCTCCATATTTTTTTCTAAGCAATCGATGTCTTTCAGTACATTATTTGTCACTATGAGTGTTTGCAAAACACTGTTTGATCACTGTCCAGTCACTATTTGCATCCTTTGTCCTAATCTCTGTGCAATCCCTTCAGCCATAACTGCCTCATCCAACGTATCTCATTCACAAGCCACAGAAACTTGTATCAGAGAAGCATAAACCTGCAAAAGGCATCACACTATGTATCTGCTATTACCATGAAATTGTGGAGATTTTCATAGGAAACAAAAGCTCTTGATGATTCCTACAGTTAGTAGAGTGCTTTCTCATTGGTGGCATTGAATGAGAAGGATATCTGAGGTGGCACAAAGCATAGAGGGAAAATTTATACAGGAGCAGTGCAGAGACTCTTGTAACACAATTACAGTGATTAGCTTTGTCAAACATAATTCTATGAACCAAATTATGCAGAGAAATGCTTTGTTAGCACCTCAGCAGAACAGCAAAGAATTACACTTTTACCTGAAAGAGATTTTCATCCTCTTAAGGAATTTCAGTAGACATTTTCTGGAAAGCTGAGGTAAATAGCAGTGCACCTCTCAGTGACATAAGAGTCACTTTGCTCTGTGATAATGCGCAGATAAACATCACAACTTGTGGTCTTCTGGTTTTTAAATTCTATCGAGAAATAATATTCACATGGTAGCTTCATAAAATGGTGTTCCTCCATAGTAGCAGCAAATGTTTCTGCACAGCTAAGGAGTTCTAACACCACAGAGAATGTTGCTTTCTGTTGGCAACATTGGCATCTTGTTATCTTTTCAATTGGATTCACAGCAAGAGAAATTGCTAGAACTGCCATTTTGAATAATAAAAAAGTCAAAGAGGTTTTTAAAGTTGGAGGCATTGAAAGATGTGTTTGTTTGGTTATTTCCTTCTTAATAGCTGAATAGTTTTTTGAAAACTCTGATTACAACTAGAACTGGAACTTGTCAGATTTCAAACTTCAAATGCCCTTTCACACAACTTTAAAATTTCAAAATTAAATGGATTTCAAATTTATGAAATTTCAAATGAAATTTCAAATTTAAATGGATTAATCCGTGAATGTATCACCTTGTAAGTCTAAGAGAAATTACAACAGAACTTGTCTATCAGCTACTTTGACAATATTAGTGGCAGCAAAAACTTTTAACAGTTCAGGTAATTTTATAATTAATCTAATGGCCTTTGTCTGTCGCAAATACAGGTCATTGCAGCCATCAAGTAATCATTGCATCACGCAAATTTTTTTCATGGTCTCATATGCAATAAGCCCTTTCTCATAGTTTTCAAATTAGGAGCCTGAGCAGCAAGATGAATATTCTAAGGACGTGTCACTGTTTACTTATCCTGTTCTTTACTATACATCTACTCCTGGCCACAGTTTCATTTGGAATATAAGGATGGATGGACTTGATACGATATGGCACTGCTGTTCTTATTAGAGAACATTGTAACAGAGATAGCAATTTATTAAGCACTATCAGTACTGGTCTCCCTGTTGATGATACCAAGTGCTGAACAAGAACTGAACTGGTAAAAGTTTATTCTCTACACATGCTTGAAACATGCTGGGAGGAGAGGTAAGTAACATATGCTCTACCATTATAAACACTTTTCTTGTCCTGTGAAAACAGCAAGCTTTCAAACTGTCATTTTGCAAGAACATCAAATACATGCACTTTCACACTGAAGAGAGAAATTTCAGCACAAGTACTCGGAATTAGTTATTTTGTGAGATTATTTGCATACATATACAGTAACTATGGTTTTGTAATACTATAAACAACTGGTAAAACATAAAATAATAAATATTCCCAAAACAAAGGCATCAGCCTACTTTCAAACCAACGCCACACAAAAATGACAAGAAGACAGGCTGTCAATACACCTGAAAGTCAATAACATCATGCTGTGTTCTGCTATTAAAAATAAACTTTAAAAAATTCAGAGATAAGGGTAGAATGCTCATGATTAGTCCTGCATCTGCAAATGTGAAGACAGCTAGCTCCAACAGCTGAAATGCACTCAGCTTTCACCCTCAGGTCTGAGAAAAGTTGGTTTCTACACAAGCAAGACCCAGGGTTGGAGCTACAAAGGTGTTCTGAGCTGGAGCACAGGTCCAGCAGTGATTCTGTGAGGAGCGTATGCAGAATCTTCTGTCATTACTTCAGGAAATGACAAGGTTTTGGCATCATAATTTAACATTGCAGTGTGGTCTCAATCATTTTATATAACATTGTTTTACCATTGTCTTGACATAGTAAAGTGGTCTCCATAGACTTACATTGGCATAATTTTGCCATCGTCTTGACACTGTAATACAGTCTCTATAGACCTGAATTGAATTTTTGTCATTGCCTTGAAATTGTAATGTCCTCTTCCCAGGCTTGTCTTCATAAGCACATCCTCACCATTATGTCATCCTCCTTCTGAAACCACTGGGCACTTTTTCTATTAAGCTTTGACAAAGATACTGCTTGAAAGCTGATCCTTGCATGTAATCAGTGACTATTTTAAAGCTCCTATCATTGTTTTACAGGGTTTGAAAGAATTTGTCAAATCAGAAGTTGTTCCAAGAAAATCCAAACACTAGTGTGCTTAAAGTATATGCAAATGCACTAGGAATTTGTGCAGTTAAGTTCAATATTAAGACATCTGGTTTGTAAGAACATCTTAGGTTAGGCCAGGTCAGAATGGTTTTGATTCTGTATCCTCTACTCTGTAGGGCTGCTTAGAACCCTTGATAAAGCAGCATGAATTGATTAAACTAAGTATGCTTTGCAAAAACACTGAATCTTAGCAGCTCAAGATCACTTCAATCCTCTGGTTTTTATGATGAGCAACCAAGAATTTTCTGTCTTATATTGGATAGATTTGATCAGGACAATTTCATTTTAGGGATTGCTACTACTGGTCACTCTTCTTAATAGTAAAATACTGAACCAACATAGCCTTCCTCGGAACAAAGCAAATCAAACTGCTTTCCTTCCTTCATCAAGTTTGCAGCAATATTCCACATGTAAATACTTTCTGAATTATTCCTCATTTTAACAAATGCCATTTGAGTATTTTTTCTTGCCGTGGTGAAACAAACATATGGTGAAAAAATACTTTAAAGAAGAAACAGTGCTCAATATTTGCAGAATACTTACAGGTAAGTGATGCTGACAACTGAACTAAGAAATTCTTTGCTTGTTTCACTGACATAAGGCATGTGACTCTTTGGGGCAGTGCTCTGCAGGGCCAGGAACTGGACTCTATGGTCCTTGGGGGTCCCTTCCAACTCAGTATATTCCATGATTCTGTGATTTCTAAAGGAAGGTGTATCCTTTCTAAAGGGTGTTTTCCTTACACTGCTTATAGAACATAAGGCAAAGTGATTTATACATCGGGCAGTCTAGAGAAATTATTCTGTAATCAGTCAACTAGCCTGATTGTCAACATTCTGGTACTTCTCTTCCTCACTGTGCCCTGAAACATATTCTTACAGAAATGTAGGGAACTCTTCACTGAACTCCAGCTGAAAGAAACATCTTTAACATGACAAAGTATAACATTTTTAGGAACATTAAGCTCAGCACAATATTCATACAATCTTTTCCTTTGAAGCTGCAGGTGAAATGGCTTTTGCTTTACTAGTAACAAATTGCAGGCATAGAAGAAGAGTGAAGTTAATTTTAATGATGTATGAAATGATTAATGTCATCAGGAATAAAGAGACTTTTCCTGATAATTTGGAATGCAGAAATAATAAAACAGAATACTGACATTCACAAGTTGATGGTGTATCTTAATTAAAACTGAAAATTAATAAGGTGGCACCCTTGTGTTAGAGAAGGTGAGTCACATACCTAAACACAGGTGCTTATGGTCAGCCAGAAATGCTTGGGTGCTCTGCCTTTACCGACTCTGCACACTCTGGAAGGGTACAGACTTCATGCAGGTCTTATCGTTTATCTGTCAGCTCTTGCAGAAGCCTTGCAATAAACCAAAGCACTTCAAATGGCCCCAGATACCTGTTTCTGCATCTAAATCACATCCTGGAACCTAAATTAAATTTAGATTATTTGGGCTTTCACTGACTTATGTCAGTGAAGTGAAAACAGCAGGAGTAATGTTAATGGGCTTTTGATAGCGTGTAAATGCTGCTTGTGGCAAGCACAATTCATGCAATTTGCCTACTAAAGGTGGCACAATATTTTTTTAACAGAACTTCAGAATAAATCTTAATAAAAGAAAATAGTTGAAAATGATAAAATAAAATGTGTGTCAGAAAAAAAGCAGTCAGGACAATTTTAATAATTTTCTTGTTCTTTTAAAAACCTCAATGATACAGCAATGATTTCACCTAAAAGTTGTTCTTTCTTTCAGAACTTAACATTCACTTTCCTTTGTATCAAAATAGCATTTGTCATAATAAGATGCAAAGTAACAGAATGCTATGTAACGCAACATGACACAATACACTTAACAGAATACATTTAAAGAACAACACTCTTTTATTCTCAAATCAGATAGCCACCGTCATTTCAGAGAACAGGTATCTAATTATAAGTATGTGTGTGGACTCATGCAGAGCAGACAATGAGATGTCTTGGCTACTTGCAAACCAGCAGATACTGTGGTTCACTGAATGTCCAGATTATTTGAGGGCAGTTTGTCACATCTCTAGATATTTTTTTAATGAGTTCTTTTTGCATTTACCAAGCTCCATGTTCATTGTTTTGTAAAATTCTATTTGTTCAATTCCCATCTAATTCTGCTGAACTTTTCCAAGCAAAATTAGCTAATGTATAAGGAAATACACATATATACATACACACACACACACACAAATATATATATATATATATATATATATATATATATATATATATACAAAATACAGCCTTGCAAAGATTTTCTACAGACAAATTAGACCAATAGCAGTAAATTTACGGTGTTGAATTGAAACATCATAACAAGAAAGATGACCGGAATTATCCACTTAGTTCAAGTAGTGGCAAAATAGGACACCAGAGAGAAATTTATGGTAGTTTCTACAATACCTATTATCCTATTTAGGCCCTGATCCTATAATTGGGTTTGCCCAAGTGGATCTGATTGCAGGACAAGAGCTATATATCGTTTGCTTTTCAGGGTACAGGCCATTGGGATTTTTTTTTGCTGTTTGAGGGGGTTTTTAACATTATAGGTGAGGCCTGGAGCAAAGCAGATGCTACTGCAACAAAAGACAAAATACTAAAATAAGTCATTACAAAAATTTTCTTTTTTTCACTGTGTAATGAAGGTCTGTAGACACATTGTATCAGCACTGGCCATGAAAATAAGAAGACATTGAAAGATAGAGTGTTTCCAGAGAGTTTGGGACTTT
Organism: Motacilla alba alba; assembly: GCF_015832195.1. Taxonomy (NCBI): domain Eukaryota; kingdom Metazoa; phylum Chordata; class Aves; order Passeriformes; family Motacillidae; genus Motacilla; species Motacilla alba. The sequence continues at coordinate 31,810,887 of NC_052020.1, forward strand.
ATTTCACTCCACAGTGGAAATAGCGAGGGATTCTTGCCTTAATAATAACCACAGTTTAATACTGATTTATCAAAGCATCTCTCTGAAATTTCAACATGGGCTGGCCAGAATCTCTTACTGTAAATAGTAATATTTAATATCTCACACTTCTCTAAGACTTTTCAACCAAGGATGTTAAACTGCTTTACAAATATTAATTAAGGCTTAATTAAGCAATTAATCAACTGTGTCATATTACTTTATAATTATGATTTATATTGCTCCCAGTGTGTGGTAGGCAATTTGTAGATATATGAATGAATCTTGTCCTGAAATGTAGAAATTCAGATAATGTGGTTTTTCCTTGTTAATCATGACCCACAGGATCAAATATTTCTCTCTCATCATCATCTTCAAGCTCTGTAGTGTGACCACCACCAATTAAGAGAAAACATCTAGCTACGTCTCTGTTGGACAAGGTCCTTCTCATGGTGATTGTTGTGGTGGGTTCCTTTCAATCACCTTTACCTCTCTCCCAGTTTATATTTTGCACAGAGGTGTGAAGCTGGGAAGTGCCACAGTGACTGTGGCTGTGCAATCCAGTCATTTTCAGCTTTTCTGTGATCTCTTTGCTCTGTGGTACCTTTGGGAAACACAATCTAGGGATTGCCCTGCACCACAGACATATCTTAAAAGCATTTCCAGGGCAGTGTGACTGGCCCTGCCCAATAAATGCCTACCATTCAGCGGTGTATAAACTCCCTATCCCTGCAAAGGACCACCAACCCGATTTAACAGTGTTGTGGAAACAGCTGCATTTTTCCGGGGAATGCCTCACAAGAACTGTATTTCCACAGCTTCCCTCTTTTGTAGTCCCTTAAAAATACAACTGACCTTGTTTTTACGGTGAGTCTTTATGCAAAACTTAGCAGAAAACACTGCTCATATAGAATTCATTCTTTCTACAGTTGGTTAAATAATAAAAATAAAAACACACTCATGTGAATGCGTTGCATGGGATTAAAGAAAGGGAGATTAATTTTAGATATTATTCACAAGAAATAATTTAGTGAGTTCTATTCACAGGGTGTGTGTTTTGAGGTCATGCTAGGAATATTTTTCTTTTAATCTACATAAGCACCAAGTTACCCCAAATGGCTGCTCAGTGTCCCAGAAATGCACAGTTCACAGCGCACGTGTCCAGGGCTGCAGTGCCTGCGTGGGGTCAGAGCTGCACTGATAACACCACAGCTGTCCTCCTGTGCAAACCTGAAAAGTGCCTCCCACCACTGAAGCTTGACAGGTCTATTTCACATCGTTGTTTTTGTTTTTTTTTGAATGGGAACACAGCTCTTCTTCATATGCTACCAATCCAGTAAGAAATGTCTTCTCAGAGCTATCACTTAATGGAGACAGAATTTAACTGGGACTAGGAAGAAGGGTTCATTTCCTCAACTGGCTTAGATTTCTACAATCGTTAGCCTGCCATTACTTAATATTTATCAAATATTAAGCCTTTGCATTTATTTATCAATCATTTTTATTTAATAAATATTACACTTTTCCTTAATATTTATCAAAGTACAGCCCTACAAGGCACTGTCAGGATGTTGTGAAAATAGAATTCATTTGTGATTGTGAAGCTTTCCCTTATTACCATAGTGTTGAAGGTCACACGAGTGAAACAAATTAAAAGGCCATTTCTTCTAATCAGTATGCATCTTTACCACTTGCTATTAACGTTTTTTCCTTAAAAAAAATTAACGAGTACGTTTACCATTTTACTTAAGTGCAATGTGAAAAACCTTGGTATTTTAAGAGGAGTTAATTATATCACATGGAACAAAATTGGATGTGGTTAAATAACAATTTCTTAAAGGTTTCTATAATTTTAAACAAGTCTGAAAACACATGAATGAAAAAAATCCTAAATATGTACTAGAACTTGTAATGATTTCACTCTACCATTAAAGAGAGTCTGCATTTGTGTCTTGGTTATATTTTGAAGCTTCAAGCTCTAATCCATTATTAAAACAAGAATAGAATATAAAATTTTTCACAACATTCTTAGGATTGAATCTTCTGGTTTTTTACTACCCTTGATGCTTGCGTAAGGAGGTCTGTATGGACATTTGAAGCATTAAAAAACTGCCTGGTTTAAAAGGAATTGAATAGATTCCTGAGGAAAGAGAAATTGAGGCACCTTTCCTGAAGCTTATAGGAGGAAAAAATAAGAATATCAAAACTGGTTACGAATCTCAGTTCATATCAATTTTAAGGCTAGAAATTCCTGCAGATACTGAACTCCTCCTGATGGATGATATGCATGAACTAGGTCATCTGCTACTACGTATTCTACCTCTGTGAACTTCCTTTGGCACTCTTCCTCCTCTTTTTATGGAGTAAAATAATGCAGGGATCATGACACGAAGCAGAGGATTTTAAACAATGCGCTTGAAATTCCACAGTTTTCATTTTAGGGAGAAAGATGACGAACTAAAAGAGAATGAATATATTCGTGATTTTTAGGGAAATTCATGCATATATCAAGTTATATGTAATATATTAGTTTTGCTTTTGATCCAAAGAGATAACTATTACTTCTAAAATATTCCTGCTTAGTCAACAAGATATTTTAATGGGCTTTAAAAACCTAAAGGTAAAAGGCCGAAAGTCTACAGTGAACATCAGGACATAGAAAATATCTAGCAGATTAACTGCCTTGATAAAATGAGGTTATATTTCTTTATGTCTGTATACAGGCTGTTTGTGCTCATGGGTATTTAATTTGGCAATTTAGCCTTCAGAAAATGGAAAAGATACAATTAAACTGTAAAACAAGATTTTACTAATTCTCATTTAGATTTTACTAATTCTCTCAGATATATCTGTGAATCAGTCCTTCATATCAGTTATAGTTGTGGATAAACAGGTCAGGAATAGGAATTTATTTTCTTTCTTTAAATATTACAAAAGTTCCACATATGGCTAAGTAAAATGGACATGTGTTTGTACAAGAGTTCATCTGATATAAACACTCAAAGATGAAGGAAAAGATAAAAAATAGTTTTTGCTTATTCCTGAAAGAAAGCAGCAATTGTCACCATTATAAGACTTATCAGTCATAAATACACAAAAGCAAAAACATTTTAAATATTCAATATTCATGCCAAATGTATGCTTCAAGACATATTTCATTTGAATTTTTTTTGTTTCATTTTAACCTTTGAAGGATTCAGCGAAGTTATAGCACAAAACATTGTATTTCCTGGAAGCTCCCTATATATCACTATAGCTGCTCTTTATCATTTTGCACTGTAGTAGCCACTGTGCATCAGCAGCTTTCCTGGCATTGCATTGTCTAGAACTGCTAAGGAAGATGTCTGTTCACTAAGAATCTGTCTAGCACATTATTCTGATATGCACCATAAGTTAGCAGATCAATAGTTAAAAAAAAAATCTTTGCTTTCTGATATTGCATGTCCTTTGTTGCTTCAACCATTAACATTTGTGAGCTGCCGTCAGTAATTTCTTTAATGAGATTGTTGTGGTTTTCTTTAGGAAATGTAACTGTCAGGCATTTTACATTTGTCCCTACTAATAATTCCCCAGGCCTTTATTAAAGAGATTTACAGATTTCTTAAATCCACAGTCCTGCATCACTCAGATACACAGTTCTAATAAAAAGATAAATTACATTTTATTCTTCTCCTTATCCTTACAAATGAACAAATTAAAAAAATGTTTACTGAGCAGTCTAGCAGAAGGTAACAAATTAAATGCTACTATTTTCCATCCCTTTAAATATAGGCAATGCAGAAACATGCAAAGCAATGTGCAGTGCTGTGATTTAAAGCACATTTCTAAAGTCAAATTGAAATCTTCAGAAGAGAAAAGGAAACATTGACTGTAAACATGATTTTTATCCAAGATACGAGGATGGATGCTCACACAATATTTTCTTGCAGCTGTTTGGTGGGAGGGGTGGAATGGGGGGTTTCTCTTTCCATAAGAAAAATGATAAATTGTTAGTGGTTATTTTGCACAGCTCTTTATTTCAGTTCATTTTAACAAATACAGTCAAACAAATGAGCTGAAGATCAA